>NC_034014.1:18781610-18783345 GCF_000346465.2 Prunus persica
TTGTAGACGTTGTAAATTGTAATAGACTACTAAGTCGTTAAAATGACGTCGTTAAAATGAGAAACCATGGCGGCTATTTAACTATACGACGTAAAATATATATTTTACGACTTAACCGCAGTCGTTACATAAACGTCGTCGATTATACCCTGAACCCTTAAGAAATTGAAGATATTGTAAACCATTAACGACTCAATTGTTCAAAGAACGTCGTCTAACTATTTTTTTACGTCGTATTTGTTTAAAACACGCAACAACAAAATACGACGGTTATTGACTTTATTAGGTCGTTGGAAAAGTATTACACGTCGGTTAAGCAATTTGTATGTTTGTTTTTTTTTTAATTTAAGAAAACCTCAACAAATTTTTACATTACATATTATAGAGAAAATTGGTACATTATACATAAATATCAAGTGTTCAATAATTGCCCTGTTTAATAATTTGGAAAACAAACTCTGCCCATTCATTCCGGACTTCATCAATGGCTTCTTGGGGGTATGAAGCTTCCTGGTTTCCCTTGGCATACTGCATAAACAATGACTATTAGGGTTTATAAATAAAAAGAAATTCAATCACAGACGACGATATTTTTCATAACCGACGTAGTATATCCATTCAACGACGTTAATTTTACACGACCGTCGTTGATAATACAAAAAACGACGTGAAATGTATGAAGGTAATTTCTTCTTACCTTATTCTCAAACCCCAAGGAAGGATCCATGATGATGTCCCTCATGAAGCGCATTACATAATACCCGCATTCGACATTGCTGGGTTGCTTTGGTGTGCCTGAGAGAGTTTTCCAAATTACATTTTTACGTCCTGCTCGGGCTATGTGGGTATTATATATTTTTAAAGCACTGTTCACGATGTTTTTGGCCTCTTCATCGACCACACGATTTCCTGGCAGAGGATCCAGAAAATAGACGGTTTCTCTCTTTGCTCTTACAATCAGCAAAATCCAATGACGGCTGCACAAAATTAATATAAAAACGACGGTTATTTACAAAAACGACGTATTATAGTATTTCACACGACGAAGTAAAGTAGCTAACGACGACATTATATATTTATCACGACGATAAATAAATACCGACGTGGTTAGTAGTTTCAAACGACTAAATAAAATAAAACACCGACGTGGTTAGTTTATAAGCTGTCATTTATTGAAAATCATAAAAACAAAATCCTAAGGAGACTAACCCTGGATTGTAAGGCATCATGAAAATCTGTTCACCGTCTGTCTTCTGAAGTCGAGCTGCTACGAGTCGTGATCTTTCAGTTATTGTGCCAGAGTTGGCACTAACTGTAGCAGGGTCGATAAAGCCAACCATACTGCACATATTGGCTTTTTTCAAAACATCGTGTAAGTACCTAAACAAATAAAATAATATAAACAAGTCAGCACACAAAACACGACGGTTATGTATAAAAAAACGACGTATTATAATATTTCACACGACGTACTGAAATAGATGAGGACGTTATAATATATTTATCACGACGGTTGTTAGTTAAGACGACGTGGTTAGTTAGTTAAGACGACGCAATATATAAACCAACGAGTTATTATTTTAGAAGTACAAACCTCATATATACAGCCAATACAGTAGCTCCAATTTCTTCCATCCCTGGAAAAGGCGCTACATCTTCAGGCAGGAGGAAGGTATCGCGCTCGCCACCGCGCTCCCTTCTTATCAATTGTAAAATGGAGTACAATTCCTCGCGC
>NC_034014.1:18784035-18963666 GCF_000346465.2 Prunus persica
AAGTTATGTGAACCATCCCTGTCGTCATGCTTTTCCTCATCTTCTTTCTCCCTTTTCTTCTTCGTCTCTTCATCTCTTTTTTCCTCTTCCTTCTCTTCATCTGGCTGAATGTTTCCCCCATTTTGGCAGTATCATCCTCCAAAATGTAGGGATCTCACATCACCTCCAGAGCAGCTAGCTTTGTCAGACATTGGATTTTTGGGGCTTTGGCTAATTCTTGGTTTAAGCATGCTTGGATCAAAATTGGGAATTAATTGGGAAAGCTGACTCAGGAAATGCTCCCTCTCAGCCTCTACCAATTGTTTTGTCCTAGCCTCCATCCTTAAGGCCTCTTCCCTTGCCTTAGCCTCCATCTTTTTAGTCTCTTCTTGAAGGAGAACTCTTAAACTGTCCTTCAAACGGTCGTCAAAGCTCACCCTCTGTGGTTTGGGCAAATTGAAATATTGCCTTGGGGAAACACCAGCACCAACTCCCCTCAGTCTGCCTGGATGCTCGGGGCCCAAAGCCATGGTCAGCACATCATTGCTGCCATCTACTCTGACTTTGCCTTCCGAGACTTGTTTCTGCAATTCATCCTAAAAAAAGATAAACAAAAAAACACACGACGGTTATTTATGTACAAACGACGTATTATATAATTTCACACGACGCAATAACGTATAAACCGACGTTATTATAACTTATCACGACGGTAGTTATACCGACGTGGTTATTTATTTAAAACGACGAAATGAATAAACAACCGACGTCTTATGCTATAATTAAAGATAACAGAGTAGTGATTCCTATTTAGACCGTTAACGAAGTTTTTAAAAAATTTTCGACGTGGTAATATCATTCACACGACGCGAAAATGAACCACCGACGTCTTATGCTGTAATTACAGAAAACATAGTAGTGATTCCTATTTAGACCTTTAACGACGTTTTTAAAAACTTTTCGACGTGGTAATATCATTCACACGACGAAAAATATAACATACGACGTAATAAGAATAATTCACAGTTTAATAAAAATTTAAAACAGAGTGATAGTAGGCTTACAATTAATTTTGCTTTCTCTGCCACCTTTGGATCAGGGATGTTACCATGTTTGTCCTGTCTAGCTCTCTTCCATAAGGTAGATCGATCAATTTCTACCCCAGGCATGGTTTCCTCCAATTGATCCTCCAATCCAGCATATCCTTTTCGAGACAATCGATGATTGTACTCGAGTTTCTCCCTAATCTGTGCATGTTGAGAATGCACAGACTCAAAATCTTTGGATAGCCTTGAAGCTACAAAGGCATCCCATTGTGCTTTCTCTATGAATTTATATGTTTCAGGGGGTTGGCTTAATTTCTCCCTGTCATTGGTGTATGGAAGGATATAATGCCTCGTTAGTGTAGACTTGAAATCCTTCCATTTCTTGGAAGCAGAAGCTAAAACAGAGGTCTTGCCCCCTTGGCCTACGACAAAAGCCATGTCAACTGCTTCCCAAATCTGCTCCTTTATATCCTTGGGGATTTGGGACCATTTCTTGTCCACAAGTGGGATCCTGGAGCGTGCCAACACACCAATATACGACTGCATCTCAATATGTGCTTGGCCAACACCTTTCCCCCTTTTATTGTACTCAACAATTGGCCTCAGTTTCTGAAGCTTTCTCTTCACAACACGAGGCATTGTGCTCATACCTCGACCAGTCTTTGAATCATCTGAGATTGTTGTCTGGCTGGTTTGTTCTGTCTCAGCAGATGATGAAGCAAACTTCATCTTCTTCGAAGACTTCATCTCCTTCGAAGACTTATCTTGAGGAGCTACCATTCCAAGCTTCTTGGAGCCAGAATCCTTAGTTTGTTGTTGAGAAACCATTTTAACAGACAAAACTGCAAGTGAAAATATTTCAGGAAAACATTAAGAACACAAACGACGGTATTAAAAAAATACGACGTATGATATGATTTTAGACGACGCAATGAAATAATCTCAGACGTAATAAATGTTTAAAACCATTATTTATATAACGTCGTGGTATATATGTTCACACGACGTCAATAGTAATACACCGTCGTGGTAAACTATTATTTATATTTTATCGTCTATATTAGATACCAACCCTAGTTTCTTTTTCTTTATATTTTATCAAATAAGGGAAAAACAAAAACCATTGTTCAGCGAAATCAAACCTGCAATTAAACAAGCATATAAAAAAAGACTATTATTTTAAAAACAACTTTGTCAATTTTCAGACGACGCTAGAACAACTGACGAACCGTCGTGGTCTACCGTCGTCTTATTTAGTTGATGTAGTTGTCTTCAAAGTTGGAAACTTTCTCTCTTTGTCTGTATATTTTATCAAACTTGGAAAGAAGTAAAATGATTTTGGCCAGAAAAAAGGTAAAAAGATTTTTCAAACAAAAAACGTATGAGCATGCAAAACAGTAACCAAAATAGTGAAAATGAAAGCTTACCTTTTGCGTGCAATGAAAGCAAGAGGAAGATGATCGATGTTTAAGTTCAGAGACGACGAAGAAGACGAGAGGAAGACGATGAGAAACTCTGACAATGCTCTGACAAGGAAAAAAGACGAAAAGGTTTCTCTGGGAGATTGAAATTTTTAATCGGGTTTGGAAACAGTGCATGTGTAAGTCGAAAAGTTGCTTACATATAAAACCATTTCAAAAAAATAATACGGCGGTTACATTTAACTACGTCGTTTTTAACTAAAACGACGCAATATTTTTCATTCGACGTGGAATCATTTCATTTAACGTCGTTAGGTTTAATATAACCGACGTGGATTTTAATTTTTAAATTATGAATAGAATTTTTTTTCCCGTGACCTTTCAGTTTATTTTTCAATTACAGTGCGGTTATAAATAGAGTTTTTTTTCCGGAGGAAATTTAAAACGAAGGAAATTAATATTCTGCAATATGTAAAGTTTCTTTTTTGGATGACAGATTTAAATAAAATAAGAATATAAAAACAACAAATGTGTAAGTCAAGTAGACGAAAAGTTGCTTACATATAAAACCATTTCAAAAAAATAATATGGCGGTTACATATAACTACGACGTATAAATTACAAAATACGACGGTACATTTAACTTCGGACGTGGTAAATAAATACGACAGTAGTTTGTAGGTACCGTCGTAGTAAACTCAAAAATTAAAGTACATAAGTAATAACTCGCGTCATGGTATATTATTTAACACGTCGTTTTTATTAATTTACCGACGTGGATTTCTGTAATATACGTCGATCATACCGACGTTGATTTTACAATTTAAACGGCGGTTTGTTTGTAAGGACCGCCGTTGGTTTTAAAAATTTATTCTATAAATTTGTCGCTTTCATTCATTTTCGGTTTACATTTAAGGTTCCAAGTTCTTCCTCTCTCAGTCTCTCATGTCTCAAAGATAATAATTTGGATGTTTTCTCAAAGAGAAATTGAGCTTACTCGCATCAAATATATGTCCACAAGAAGAAGCTTGTCAACTAGCCTTCTCACTTCCTTGATCAAGCCTGATAGGACACTTAGTGCTTCTGAATACTCCTTGCTTTCCATCAAAAGAGATGCAAGCCTGGCCTCCACTCGCTGTCGAAGGAAAGTTCGCTTCTCAGGGAAATCTGAAGATCAGATGTGCCTGATCCTCTGCTTGATTTTCTTGCCTAAGAAGATCCGTCGGATTTATTGTGATAGCCTCTTCCTTTATCCGTAGAGCTTCAGAAGAAGAAGATGGGTTTCAAGAATGCGATAAAGAATAGAAATGGCTTCAGATGGCCTCTAAAGCATGAGCAATTGAATCAGTAGTTTCTGGGAGATATGATGAAGACATTGTCAATGCTTTGAACTACACAAGTCCTGCAGAAAGATATGTTAAAGAAACTGAAACAACGGCGGTTTTCTGTTCTACCGTCGTCTTTTCTCGTCGTCTATATTAAGTTACGATGGCGGTAGATTTATAATTACCGACGTAGATTATTTTGTTAAACGTCGTTAAGTGTACTACAACCGACGTGGATTTTAATTTTAAATTATAAATGGAGTTTTTTTTCCCGTATTCTTTCAGTTTTAGTTTTCAATTCCAAAGCGTGATAAATAGATTTTTCTTTCCCGAGGAAATTTAAAATGAGGGAAATTAATGTTCTAGAATTTGTAAACTAACACGACGCAATATTTGCAAATCTGTGTCATCTGTTAAGATTATGATGTGGAACAGAGTTCCATCTGGTAAGATTTCGTAACCCTTGGGATCTCAGACAA
The DNA here is from genome assembly GCF_000346465.2 of Prunus persica. NCBI lineage: Eukaryota > Viridiplantae > Streptophyta > Magnoliopsida > Rosales > Rosaceae > Prunus > Prunus persica. The sequence goes on from NC_034014.1 coordinate 18,788,286, forward strand.
AACTGATTATGTCGGCGGTGTTCTATATAAACCGTCGTGGTTATTTCAATTCTTGTCATTAAGTAGATCTACCGACGTAGGATAAGAAAATCAAAGAAAAAAATTGTTAACAAAAATTCTTATTAAGACGACCGTTAAAATTAAAGGTACGACGTATAAAATGAATAAATACGACGATAAATTTTATTGTACGATTTAAAGATAACGTAGTAGAACTATACGAGAATGACGTCGATATATTTATATTTTCCGTCGTTGTAAATTAATTTAATACGGCGATATTTTGTATTTTAAAGCCATGGATTTGTTTGTAATTATACGGCGTCTTATACGAAAACCTCGTCGTGTTATTTTATGAGTAAAAACGGCAGTTTTTATTGAAATCGTCGTCTTTACTTTCTACGTCGGTCGATTCATAACTTCTGCCGTTCTTTGTTGGCATTGATTTTACACTGAGGAAATCTGTTTCAAATAGACGTCGGTTGTTTAATTATGTACGTCGTTGTTTTTGAACAGCCATTTGAAACTCCATTTTTTAGTTGTCTAAGGTTGTATTACACGACGGTGTTTTTAGAACCGTCGTCTTTTTATAAACCACGACGGTTTTCACTTAGACCGTCGTTGTTTTCTGGTCGTCTTTTTCACTTTTTGTAGTAGTGGGATTTTAAACCGTTTTGATTTTTTCTTAGTCAAAACAAATTTAAACCGGTAATTACAGTTTGAATCGGCCTAACAATGTCTATCAAATAAACATGTTCATATTACATATCATATTATTATATTATATATAAAAAACTATAACTCACATCATATGATTCACAATGTGACATAATAAAAGGGTCAAGAAATTTATTTCAAATTCGCATCATATGCTCAGCCTTTTCAAATGCATGTCGATCATCTAATGCCCAACTCCAACTTTTGATGTGAGAGAGAGAGAGAGAGAGAGAGAGAGAGAGAGAGAGAGAGAGAGAGAGAGAGAGAGAGAGAGAGAGAGACTGGTTCAAAAGTTATTTTTCACAATAAACTTTGTATATTTGATTAATTGTAAAAGTAATACAAGAGATGAATTTATACAAGAGTAGAAAACCCTAGAAGGGACTTACATGGGAACAAATCAGATATACAAGGAAACCAAATTAGTAATAATATAAATACAAAAACTGGAAGGTGAAATCCTTGAATTGAGGAGAGGCATAACGGCTAAATGTTGACTTGAGAAGATTGCGTTGACATCCACCCTAGCTTGTTTATTTTTTGTGGGCAGGTCTTCTATTGCTTTCTGTGGTCAACGCATTGGGATTTCACTCTTCAAGTAAAATATACTACTGTAGCACAACCCCCACACTCTTTTGAACATATATAGCTTTGCAAACCGTGTTTGGACTTGGAGGCATGCAAAGTGTCACGGAATCAGGGAGCGGAGCGGCGCGGCGGAAGCAAAACACACATTTTGCTCGCTCAAAGCACAATTTGTGTGGCCCAAAATTCCTTGGGATCCAAATCAGCCTTCTCCCATCTTCAAGATATTCATGACTTTCACAACTCTACGAGAGGTTCATCATCAAGTGTCGTCTCTCATGGGCACCGTATTCCATAACTAGACAACGAGTCACACTACCTTGTGACAATACAATCACTCTGCATCCGGCAACGAACCCTTGACGCTCATACATCAAGCGTTGCATAAGACACGTCAACTGCATCGACCGAGTCGCATGCCAAACTAGTGGTTCGCTCATGTCCAAGTCAAGACATAGCGATCCAACACACCATCAGTTTACCCACACTTCTGTCAGTTTGTCTATTAGCAATCAAGATAGCCCACATCCTGAAGCTATACACGCAAGCTATCACACTCGCATGTCGGCCAAGCCTTGGTGACATATGTATTTCATATGTCCCACATAATCATCTATGCATTGCATGGGGTCGCAACTCATGCATACTAACATCTGAATATTTTCTTTCTATATTGGACAAGGCCGAACCAAGCCAAGTCCATCGAGTATTGTCAAATGCCTCGCTTGCCAATGGCATAGAGAATATCATACGTTGACCTCACTCTTTACAACGATGCGCAATACGAATGGCCTCGCGTGCTAGTACTGTCCTCGAGAATTCCTTTCCCTCGGAGACATAGATTGTCCTTCAACAATCTTATGTCTGCCCCTATGACTACCTTCAATGTCATAAGGATGCTCGCTTTGTGCCACAAGAGTGTAAGCACCATGGGTGGTGGAGAGCATGACACCATGTCACCCCTATATAACATTTTATGCATTTAGTGCCCGTTTGACATTGCTTATTTGGGGTGATAAGTGATTTTTTTTAAAAATTTGGGAAGTCCAGCCCGTTTAGTAAACTATGAGAAAATCACTTATTGTTAAAAATTACTGTGAGAGAAAGCTATAAGGAAAATCAGCTAATGAGGTGCTTTCATTTTCTGATTATACAGGAATGAGTTTCGAAGAGGCGCTGCGTTTAATGATTATGCAGCAATCATTTTCTGATTATGTGAGAATCAGTACCAACAACACTTTTAACCAAAGTTTACCAAACGCCAAAATTCTCTCTCATAGCAAATTTGACGGCGATTATTTTCACAGCATAGTAATGCCAAACTAACCCTTAGCCTTCTATCAGGAGGAAACATCACATATGCACGAGGAGTCATAATTGGGCATAACTAATTCATATGAACTCCGAATGGCGAACCGTCAGTTACGTTGGATGTATCTCAACATCACGAATATTCTAGTATTCTTAGCTTCCTCAAATTCTTTTCATGACCTTCGAAAAAAATTGGTTGACTATCCATCTCAAAATAAATTGTACTCTTTCCTTGTTTTGCTTAAATCAAAAGCAAAAGGAAAATACTTCACTCCTTACCATATAAGTATGACCTCTTACACTCTTGCGAATAACTATGTGACATGTGTGTAGAAGTTTTTTATTTTTATTTTTTATGAATTATTTTTGCATATGTGTCAAACTGTGATTCGTTGAAAGGAGGAGTATCACCTTACAGGTAAGGAGGCAAGTAGTATCCAAAAAAAAAATCTTAATGATGAGGTTTGGAGTTTTGTGTTCATATAAGACTTGAGGCTTTGACGTACGGAACTTCCATTTGAACTTTTTGGGACCCTAACAATAAGATAATACTTTTATGGCCCCCACCCCACCCTACCCCAGGGACCGGTGAGAGAGAGAGAGAGAGAGAGAGAGAGAGAGAGAGAGAGAATTGTGAACCCCACTGAAGATCACTACAGTCCACACCTGGCCTCTATCTCTCCTCTCCTTTTTCTCCCCATAATCTGCCCACTGAAGATCACACCAACCCTCTGCCTCTCCTCTCATGATGCCCTAGTCTACTAGTCTACACATCTTGTTTGTGTGCATACTCCATTTCTCTTGCAAATGCTTCATCTCTTGCCTTCTCATCCGCATCTCTTTTCATGTCTTTCTCAATTCTCATTGTGCCGTTCAAAGCAATTTGCTCCAAAATTTTTGCACAATCATTGATGGAATTACTCCCTCGCTTAGCCTTTGCCGCTTTTATCGCAATAGGCCTCGGCTCCCCTTGGATTGGTGAGTCTTGATTCATCGGGGACTCCAACGGCGAAACCAATGTCGTTGCATCGTGGGGCGGTGTCTCATTCAACACAACAATCGGAGCCATGAAAATAATTTGAATCTCGAACAATTTTTCACCACCTCCCAACATTGGTGATTGTTGAAAGATTTTTTGCCTTGGCCAATGGCATTGAACCACATTTGTGCTTGCATAATCTATAATAAAACAAAATTGAAAATGCTAGAAAATTTCAAAAAAATAGGATATTAAATTTAATAAACCGGCAATTACAAATGATTTACCTCGCTGCCAAGATTTTCCCCACTTCGAACGTTGTCACTCGCTTTTGCCAAGACATCTCTTCATTTCCTAACTTTTTATTCAAAATTTTCCGCCTACTAGCCAAGGCCATTTCCTTACGAGCTCATGAACCTGATCTTTCACAAAATTCTGCATGAATTTTTCTCTACATATGAGAGAACTTTATCTCATTGCCCCTGATTGAGTAAAGACCAACTTGGACCCAACACTCACACAAAAAAACATCTTCCATGGTTGTCCACGACCCTCCGGCTTCGACGGAAGATGTCATTTGTATTTTTACACAAATGGAATTTGGAAAGTGAACAAATTTTGGTGTGGAAATGAATAATATTGGAAGGAGAAGAAAATGTATGAAGATTTAGTGTGGAAAATGAAGAATATGGATAGGTATTTATAGAAAAAAATATATATTCAGAAGATTTTGGTATTTTTTAAACTTCTATTCGAATTTTATTCAATTTGTTTTACACAAAAATTGGCAATTATTGGATTGGAGGACAAATTATGATCAGAGACACCCGGATGTGACTCGTGGCTTGTAGTCGTTGGTGGAAAGCAAGGCTGGCATTAGTGCACGCGAATTTCAAATTTTTTTACCATTGGTGCTTGCATGCCAGCCAGCTTGGCACCAGTGCTGACGGTATTAGCCCTCGAGCTAGATTTGCCTTTGGACTTGTCAGGTTTAGTGGTCCCCACCATTTGCTCGGACTGTCGGAGCCCGCTAAGATTACGTGAAGGGCCTTGGACCCCCTTTTGCATGGACCAGCCTCTTGAGCTAGAAGTAGGGGTGGGCACTCAAACCGGCGAACCGAAAATTCAAACCGAACCGCACCGAACCAAACTGGAAAAAAACCGAGTTGACCAAAAAGTCAAAAATCGGTCAAAAACCGAACCGGACCGATTTGGACCGGTTCCGGATCCGGTTCCATGTCTTCAAAAACCAAACCGGGCCGAACCGAACCGGTGAAACTAAAAAAATATATAATTTCAATATATATTTATATTTAATGCTATATGTTTAATTTCACTAAAAAAAACTTAATATTTATCCAAGTTCAATGTCAAAATATCTCTCTTTTCTCACTTTAATATTTATTTTTATATGAAATTGAATAATTTGTTAATTTTCAAGTAAAAAAAAAATATTTCAGTTGAGAATTGTATTAAAAAATAATTTAAAAATAATAATTTTTATAATCCGGTTCAAAACCGAACCGGACGGTTCAAACCGAACCGGACAGTTTTCGAAATTTTTTTTATTAAAACCGAACCGAACCAAACCGGATGAATAGTACTGGATCGGTTCTAATTTGAGGCAAAAATCGGTCCAAACCGAACCGTGCCCACCCATAGCTAGAAGTGCTCTTAGTGATTGCTTAAGAGAGTTTGGAATGAAAATAGGCTAGAGTGTCCTTAGTTCGAATTGAACCTACCTTCGTTGGTGTCGAGATCATTTATTTATAAATAACCACTTATTAAGCATGTTCAATATATAGCTTGAATTAGGATTAAATTTAATTTTTAACACCAATACATACATATTGAAAAGACCCGACCCAAATTCCACTTTAGAATCTGAGCAGAACCTTGTGCGTGTCTGACACCTAGTGAATGCCGGGCATAAATGACCAAACAGCCATTCTAACTAAAAACCCAGTTTTCTAGCAGCTAGACTTCTACCGAAAATTCGGCAGAGTCTCCCCTGTAAATTGAACATTTCTCAAAAGCCTCCACCTGTCAACAAACATTTACAAATACAACCCAACTGCCAGCATGTAACAAATTATAACAAATAATCAAGCATCATCTCATTCTGGCCTCAGGCCTCAATAAATTGAATAAAACACTCTGCTAACAACATTCAAATCACAATCTTAGAATATCCTCGGAATAGTGTTAGAATTTCATAATAACTTAACTGGACTACCTTTTATTACCTGACCTCGTAGCTGCACCTTGTAACACTAGGTTGCCTATGTACCCTTACTGAGGGATCAAGCCATACGTAGTTCTTTCCTAAACTCATATCTGTCACGCACTGAATATAAGTATGTCATGCACTGGAATCCCTTATTTTAGTTTAAGAATATCTTATAATTGAAATTCTCTCCACCTAGGCGTACCTCTAATTCCTGATCCGTCCACTCCATTAATACTGTTAATACCCTCCTCGCAGGCTGAATCGCGATCCTCGCAAGCCTTGGAGATACTGCTTCTATCTGGGCCGCAACCTATAAATAACCATCTATTCAACTCCTCGCAGGCCTCGGAGATACGCTTCTATCCGAGTTGCAACCTATACATAACCATCTATTCAACTCCTCGTAGGCCTCGGAGATACCCCCTTCTATCCGAGCCACAATCCCCCATTGCAAGTCTCGGTTCGAGCCGCAATCCCCTTCGCAGGTCTCGGAGATACCCCCTTCTATCCGAGCCGCAATCCTCCCTCGTAAATCTGGAAGTCCCTAAATGTTCTAATATGCCTAAGACACATGTCCCGTGAGTTTGGTCTCGATAGAACGGGCGGATTGATCACGATCGCACGATCAGACGGTTACAGTAAACCTAGCCCTATGATTGGCATTTTTGGAATATCCGAGACTCCAATTTATGATCTGTCGACTCCTATACGATCCTGGAATTACCTAGGTCAACATACTTGAAAATGACCACGATCTAACAGCTCAAACGTATCGAACTCAGAAATCGCACACTGGGCGAAATTCGTTCGGGGTTCAAACATTATTTGAATTGAGATCCACAAAATCCTACACGCTCGTGAGGACTAAGGGATCATTCTAGGACCCAAAGTGATCCTTACCCTACTGCCCACATGCCGCCACAAGCAAGGGCAGCGCGTGGGTTGCTTGATCAATTTTCGGCCACTAGACATACTCCAAAACGCCAGCCCAAACTCCTATCCTAGGTGTAACACCCTATTTGGAACCACTTTTGTTCTTGGACCTACCCCAAAAACTGGCCGGAAATGGCCGAAATCAGAGGTCGAAAATTGGCAGATTTTCAATCGCTTATTTACCCTCCAAAACTCAGAAATTTCTCCTAACCAACACAACTAGTAGCAAAAACAGCTCGAGAGGTTGAAAAATCATACCTGGATCGAAGCAATTGGTGGTCGGAATTGCCCAAACGAGCGATGGAGATTTTAGGTAAAAACTGGACAACTTCTTGCTTTTTCCGGCAATTCAGACGGCGGTTGGCGGCAGCTGAGATGTGAGGCTGGTAGAAGTCAACGTGCTGGTTCTTTTGGTATGTTGTCACTTGGGGTGGCCAAAGGAGGAGATGAAGGCCCAAAAAATGTTCGGATGAACAATAACAAAAGGGAGGGGCTGCTCTTCTCCAATGGGAGGGGGAAAGAGAAGAAAAAAGGAAAATTTTAAAACAGCCCGATTACTGTAGCTAATAAATTTAAAAATCTCCATTACGTCTTTTTTATTTCTAGACCTTTTCTCCTTCATTACAATTCAAAATTGGGCTTGCCGCATGTCTATGAACTCGTATCGTCGAGCTCTACGCAATAGTACCATCCAAATTCCCAAATTCCTTCCCCATTAAAAAGTCAACTTAAAATCTAATAAAACATTCTAGGGGTATAATGGTCTTTTACTAGAATAAATTAATAATTAACTATTAATTTTATGATCGGGTCGTTACACATATAGTACATTTAATCCTAGTAGTTGTACAATATTCATGTTATAACATAATAAGATTCTTTTGTTTGATTTTCCTATGATAATAACATTCTAGTTATATGTTAATTCAGATTTCACAACTCATTTAAAACGGGTAATTCTTGTTGCTTGGGATATACATATATATATATATATTGTAAGACCCGTTCCAAACAGTAAGTCCCAAGGAGGCCTGAGTGGTAGTGGCATTAGTAGGAGGTGAGAGAACTTTAGGTATCCTGTTATCACATGGAGTCAGTCTTAGGAGTTTCTGTTCACTTTCTTCTCTAGAAGTCCAACCCCAGAACCTTAAGTAAAATGAGTCGCTTATTTAGAACTAATTTTTGCAATTATAGCAGCTCTAGAGCCAATAGTTGTCTCCCATAGATAGTTAATGAAGAACAAGTCAAGTATGATAATAATAATAATAATTTAGATTATAAACATTGGAATATACTAAGAGTCCCCAGCTTTAAGTCAACCACCCATGTTAAAACAGTTGAACAAGTCTATGCCCTGAGTAAGAATCATGAGACCTGTCAATTGCTTAATCTTGAGTCAATAAGAAAACATAAAAATGATGGAAACAATTTTCTCCATATTGGTTTAGTCCAAGTTGCTGTTAAGCCATTAACCAGATTAGGATTAAAAGCTTCAATCCTTCTCTGTTTGTGTGATGCTAGATTTACTAATTTCAACGATAGTACGTTAGGAATTATTGAGTCCAGTCTCGCTAATGGCCCTATTCACCTATTCACTTTGATTGTTACCCAGATTTTACAGTCAGCCTGAGTGATCCACACATATTAAAAGCCCTCACTTCGAATATTAAAACTGAAGGTTATGAGGTCTTGTCGGGTACTCTACCCTTAGCTTTAGTCTATAGAATTTATTATAAAGTCACAGGCACTAATATGAATTTTCAAGCCCTAAACAAGAGTCCAAAGAGTCAAACATTGTTAATCCAGAGTCATACACCTGACGCCACTGTTAGAGTTCCTCACTCTATCAAATGGTTAGATATTACCCATCCTGCTGATTGGACCTTAACCACTGAGATTCCTCCAGTGCCTATCCAACGTAATCTAAACGATTTAGACTACATACAACAATACTTAGATGGCACAGTAAAAATTAATTTTGGTAATCAACCTCCACAAAAATCAACAGTCCAGTTACAACAGTTATCTACACCTGGTCAGTCCCAAAGACATGTTCCTGCAAGGCATTCCTTTGCAGCTTCTTCCTCTACCCTAGAACGAGACCTAGAGTTAGAGAAAGCTTTAATTGATTTAAAATTAGAATCACTGAGAAAAACTTCCCAAGTTACCCATCCTGTTTATGGAAAAACTCCAGTACGGGAAGACACTAAGTCTGAGTAGCCTGATTCACCTACTCAATCTGATTTCATAGGTAATCAACTGAGAACACTTAATAAAAAATTTGTAATTGATTGGAGAGAATTAGATAGTCATTTACATGCCCCTGAGAACCAAGCTAGAAGAAATTACTACCATTCAGTCATTCCTGATAGAGTCAAAAGACAACATATTTTTAATGATTGAAAAGAATATATGCGCACTGCTAAAGTTGAAATATATTATCTTGATTTTGTAGAAAGACGACATTTGCCTAATGAGTTAAAAACTTTAACCCAGGAAAAATGGGAAAAAGTAGATCACACTGAGATCCTTGCTAGTTATCCACCTGTAGAAACGATAATTATTAAGCACCAAAAATCCAAAATAGTCGCTAGTCCTTTTAAGATCCCTGATTCAGAGAATAAAATAATAGTTGAGCAAAATAATTACACCAACCAGAGTTTACTTGTCATAGGTAAACAATTAGATAAAATAGAAACAGAAATTGACAAATTACTACCAAAAGAGCTCACACCTAAGCAATATGAGAAACCCTTAGTTACTTTCTAGGATTTAAAATCGAGTCCAACTTTTAAGACAAAAGAAACAATGACAAAAATTGAGAAAATGCTAGAAGAATTAACACCAGTCAAAAGAAAAGATAAATAAAAAGTTGAAACAAGCGTTAAAGTCGTAGGATCCTCTTAGTCACCCTTTGTTTTCCATAACTCCTCTGAGTCTGAATCAATTGCCAGTATGGAAACAGAAACTAGTAATATTTCAAAAATTGAAAATGCGCTTAAAAATCTTGAGCTAGATAGTAATCCACAAGTCCAAAGATTAACAAACAGAGTGAGCCCCTCTAGTCTCACAAAAAATTGGTATCCTAAGCCAACACCTCTTGATATACAATTTGAAGAACGAAACACGCAGAGTCAGTTTTCAGTCTCTTCACATAAGCTTTATGAATGGAATATTGATGGTCTTTCAGAGCAAGAAATACTTAATAAGCTTCAACATATGTCTATGGTTGCCAATAGTTACATCACCAATCACAGTTTCAGACAGTCTGAAATTGTTCCCTTGTTAGAAACTGGTTTCACCAGAACTCTTCGTTCTTGGTGGGATAAACATTTAACCCATGAGTCTAAGCAACAAATAATTCATGCAGTCAAGCTTAGTAAAGATGGTCTTCCTATTTTCGATGAACAAATAGGTCAAGGCATTGAGGATGGAGTCAACATCCTACTGTACACAATAGTTGACCATTTCATTGGAACACCCAGTAACACTACTGCTAGAATTCATGATCAGCTTAGTAATTTAAGACGCTCTAAATTATCTGATTTTAGATGGTATAAATTTGTGTTTATTTCCAGAGTCATGATTAGAGAAGATAGTACTCAATCATTTTGAAAAGAGAAATTTGTTAATGGTCTTCCTAATTTATTCGCCCATAAAATCCGAACAACCCTTAGCAATAAGCAAGGTCATATTGATTGGGATAGCCTAACATATGGAAATATAATTAGCACAATTAATCAAGTCGGTATGAGAATGTGTGTTGATATGAAAATTGGTAAACAAATCCAGTCTAAAAGAAATTCTGCTAAATATGAGTTAGGTAATTTCTGCGAACAGTATGGTCTAATGTCTATTCCCCCGTCTAGAAAGAATAAGTCTAGTCACAACAACCGACAATTTAGTAAACGTCGCCATTATTCACGCAGAAGACAGTCATTCCAACATAATAATGATGATAAAGAATTTTATAGTAAAAAGAGATTCTCCCCTAGAGAAAATTGAAAAAAGAGTCACGGCAAAGATAAGAATAATCGCTTTAAGAAAAGTACCGACAAGAGAGAAGTAAAATGTTATAAATATCAAAAGTTTGGTCACTATGCTAATAATTGCAAAGTTAAAGACACAATCAAACAATTAAAAATCATAGATGAAGATAAAGACAGACTGATTAAAGTCCTTGAGTTAAGAAATTCTGAGTCTAGTGAAAACGAAATCATGCTTAGTCACACTGAGTCTTCTGAAATCTATTCTTCTGAGTCACAACCTAGTTCACCTAGAATTCAATTTAGTTGCCAAGATAATTGCTGTAAGTCTAAGTCAATTAATGTCCTTACTAAACAAGAAGAGCAAGAAGAATTATTAATTGATTTAATAAGTAAAGTTGAAAACCCAGAGTTAAAATCTGAGTATTTAAAGAAATTAAGAAAAGTCATTAACCAAGAAGAGCTGAAACAATTTACCTCCCAAAAAATAAGTCTGAATACAACCTTAAAGAAATTTAATAAAAAGAAAGAAGCCACTTTACAAGATTTACAACTATAGGTGAAGTTGGTCAAAAAAGAAATCATTGAGTTGAGACAAATAAGTCAAAAGCTACAAAGTGAAAATTATGAGATAAAACAAGATTTGATTAACCTATTAGAAAATAAAACCTCTAAGTCTACACCTGAAAGCCCCTCAAATTCTGACGAAGAACCCTCCAATCAGGATCATGTTGTCAACTTAATTAAACATGTAAATTTTAGAAAATGGTATGCCAGAGTCACTATATTTGTCAAAAGCTTTGAGTTAAACATAGTTGCCCTCTTTGATTCAGGAGCCGACCTTAATTGCATCCAAGAAAGTCTAATCACAACTAAGTATTACAGAAAGTCAAGAGAGTCGTTAAGCACAGCTTCAAGAAAGTCACTCCAATTGAATTATGAGATTCCCAAAGCCCATGTCTGTGAAAACCAAATTTGTTTTAAAACTTCATTGTCTTAGTTAAAAATATTACTGACGAAGTCATCCTAGGTTTACCCTTTATGACTCATTTATATCCTTTTCAGGTAGAACATGATGGAGTCATTTCCACCTGTTTAGGAGAAAAGATTAAGTTTGAATTCTTGAGTAAACCAGAATTACATAATATAAAAGAATTACAAAAGAATGCAGTTACTAAAATAGTCAGAGTCATTCAAAATAAAGATAAGCAATTAAAATTCCTCCAGGAAGAAGTTAAATAAAAAAGAATTGAGCAACAACTTAGTCATGAGTCTTTACAGTCACAAATTTGACAGTTTGAAGAAAAATTAAAACAAGAAGTTTGTTCTGAGTTACCCAATGCTTTTTGGTATAGGAAACAGCATGTTGTTAGCCTTCCTTATGTCAAGTCCTTTAGTGAGAAAAATATCCCCACTAAAACCAGACCAATTCAAATGAGCCAAGAATTAATAGAATTTTGTAAAACTGAAATGACTGAATTACTTAAGAAAGGAATAATCTGTAAAGGTAAGTCACCCTAGTCTTACCCAGCTTTCTATGTCTAAAAAAATGCTGAATTAGAACGCGAAGTCCCGAGACTAGTAATTAATTACAAGCCGCTTAATACAATTTTAGAATGGATTAGATACCCAATTCCTAATAAAAGAGACTTAATTAATCGATTAGAAAAGTCAGTCATCTTTTCTAAATTTGATATGAAGAGTGGGTTTTGGCAAATTCAAATTCGTGAGTCTGATAGATACAAACATGCTTTTGTCACTCCTTTCGATCATTATGAGTGGAACGTTATGGCTTTTGGTCTTAAGAATGCGCCCAGTGAGTTTCAAAATATAATGAATGAGATTTTAATCCTTTTAGTCATTTTTCCATAGTCTATATTGATGACGTGCTTATCTTTTCTGAGTCGATAGAACAGCACTGGAAACATCTGCATAAGTTCTTACAGATAGTCAAACAAAATGGATTGGTTGTTTTTGCTAAGAAAATTAAGTTGTTCCAAACTAATGTGAGATTTCTTGGGTTTAATATCTGCCAGTCACAGATTAGTCCCATAGATCGAGTTATCCAGTTTGCTGATAAGTTTCCTGACCAAATCCTAGACAAAAGTCAACTCCAGAGATTTCTAGGATCTCTAAATTATGTTTCTGATTTCTATAAAAATTTGAGAAAACAACGTAAGCCTCTATTTGATCGTCTCCAAAATAACCCTCCTCCTTGGTCATCTATCCATACTGATATAGTCAAATAGATCAAAGCTCATATTAAGACACTTCCCTATCTTGGTATCCCTTCTGCCGATGCATTCAAAATAGTTGAAACTGATGCCTCTAATATTGGTTATTGAGGTATCCTCAAACAAAGAGTCAATTCGAATCAACCTGAGCAAATTATTTGATTTCATTCTGGTACTTGGTCTCAATCTCAAAATAATTATAGTACTATTAAGAAAGAGATATTATCTATTGTACTATGCATTAATAAATTTCAGTTTGATTTATTAAATCAAAATTTTTTAATCCAAATTGATTGTAAGTCTGCTAAGCATGTATTAGAAAAAGATGTTCAAAATATTGCATCAAAACAAATATTTGTAAGATGGCAAACTATTTTAAGTATATTTGATTTTGATATTGAGTATTTGAGAGGAAGTGAGAATTATGTCCCTGATTTTCTTACCAGAGAATTTCTGCAGGGAAAACAATGGCAAATAGAAGAAAAGAAAAAGACAAGCAAAAGAGTCAAATTGGTCAAACTAGTCAACCCAGTCATCCCCAGTTACTCTGAGTCCTCCCTCCATCAATGAGTCAAGCCAAACATAAGTCACCTTCTCAGATCATCCCCTTCCCGGGATGTTCTCCTATCCAGATTAGTATCAGATTTGCCAACCTAGTAGCCACAGTCGACCAGGTTCGTCCCAGTTTTCAGTCTGCCCTAATATCTAGTCATGATCCTTTCCAGGATATTGCTCCGCCTGATCTTCTAGTTGCCTCTTACTATAAGACGTCTCCATACATGATTAAGAGTAATAGTCACCTGTTCGTAATTGAGCCATAATACAATTCCATTGCCAACCTAATCACCATTGCCAAATCCTACTTTCCACCAAATAGTCACTTCATTCCCCCAGCACCATTCAAAAATTTAAAATTTTACAAAGACATCCTCCATGAGACCCAGTCAATCACAATTAAGCCAATCAAAGACAGAGATAACCCCCATATCATCCTCTATCATTCCCTTTACATCCATCAAATAATTAATGAGAATGAATGGAGTAGTTACCCCTATGATCTCAAAGTTCTTCAGTCAGAACTTCAATATAGTTATTATTATTATATCGAAGCATGGTATTCTATCTTGGTTCAAAAATAGTTGATTTCAGTCATTCATGGTTCCTCTATTTTGATAGCAAATTCAAGAGTCCTTTTCCCTATTGGTTCAATCAATGGTGGGAAAAACATGGTCCAGTCATTGATTTATTTCCTCCTCCAATGTAAGATTTAGTCAATTATTTCACTAATAAAAATAAGTTTAAAGAATCTGAGTTGTTCTTCCCAAATCTTCTCCATTTTGTAGCCAAGTATAAAGTTCCTTGGATACTTAAATGGTCTTATCAAGTTAATTGGGAAACCCGAGTCCTATCCCTTCAATTTTCAATCAAATGGTGGGATAAATTTAAACTTGAGCGTATTGCAGATTATGTTTATGCTGATTTTCCTCCAGTCAGGAATCCACAACCTGAGAAAAAGTCATCCCCTGCTACATCACATTCTTCTCTCCCAATCGAGGGAAAATCTAAGTCTAAGTTGCAAGAAATTGTTCACCAGTTAATGTTACAAGCCTCACAAATGAATGAAGATGAGGATAGTGATGCTACTCCAAAATCGCAGTCATCTACCAGTCAACCAAAGTTGCCACCTAGTCAGAAGACTCCAACACCCAAGATGCGGTGGAGTGATTACCCCCCTGATGATCAAATCCATGGTCAAAACCCCTATGATTTTAGTCCCCTTGACCTAGGTGATGATTAAAATTGCCAAGATCATGAGCCCTGAGACAAAGATATTTGGAATCTTGGACCCGTGCTTCAACAGTCTGATAGCCCATACTCCTTTAGTCAGATTCCTCGACAAAGTAAAAGTCACAAGCACTTAGTAAAAGCAAAAGCTTTCGCGTGTTTCTATAGCACTTCCAAAGCATCCAAAGTTGCCAGCTCATCAATAGTTACAAGAATTCACTTTATTTGCTTATTTAAGAAGGCCTCGACCTCAATTATCCTCATAATGTAATTTAGTCCACTTTCTTTTCTTAGTTTCAAAGTTCTTTCAATATCGATACTCTGAAGAACTAAGTGCTAAAACAAAGATTTTGTAAGTGTTTTGCATTCTGCAAAGTTACCAATAATATTTTGAGTATTTTGAGTAATGCTATTTTTAATTGCATCTATTTTCATATATATATATATATGAATTCTCTTATGCGGACGTCTTGACGTTATTATTGTACCTACGCCATGTAGTTTTTACCACTCATCTATGCTTTCTTTCCTGTGTACAATGGCATCCGCACTATAATAACATGCGGATATCCGAATAAGAGAATAACTGTATATATATACAGTTCATTTCTATTGAGAGACGCCCTTTAAGGTACCCTACAGATTTTTTTCCAACGATCCAAACTATCTATTTTTTAGGTCTTCATTTATAGATCATCCTTATAAAACATTACACAAATTAAAAACTTTTTAGATATCTAATTGTGTCCCACAAAATCAATGACACAGTGCTTCAAGAAAATACTAAAATTTCAATAAAATAATTGAGTAGTCAAATGATATCGAATTCAAGTGATTTTTTACATAGATGATCTTCGAATGAATATACCAACTAGACATTTGGATTAATGAAATAAAATGTATGGTGGGCCCTACAAAAGGATCCCTCAACAGAAGCTCACTGTATATATATAGTTTATTTGACGAAAATTCTGGTAGGTCCCACCACGCATTGTATTTTAATGATCTGAACTATCTAGTTTTTAGATATTCACTCAAAAATTATCTCTGCAAAAGACGACTTGAATACAAAACCATTTGGCCACTCAATGTTCATCTATTTTGTTGGTCCTTACAAGATGCCTTAATGATTTTCAATTTTCTTGAATTTTTGCAAAGATGATTTATGAATGAAGACTTGAAAATAGATGATTTGTATTATTGGAAAAAAAATCTGTAGAGACCCGAAAGGGATGTCCCTCAAATAAAATTATTTGAGAAACCTCTCAAAATAGATGAACACTATGCTTCAAAGAACTAGGCAATACAAATAGTAATTGAGAGAGAGGGGGGATGGGAGACATAAGCATAATTTTGAAGGGTATTTCTATTGAAAATCTATCGACTGCATGCACAATATTTGTTAAAGGGCTGGAGAAAATTTAGCTCTACCACTACACCTCACAATCTGGAATTCTCGATACTTGAAAAATCAAGTTTTAGATAAATTAGAGGGGAGTAGTTGATCCCATACACATTCATTCTCTCTCATATTCTAAATTTCTCAGATTCATGACTTCCCACATTCCAAATAAGTAAACATGTCATAAAAATAATAGTATACAAACCAATTGTTTCAAACTCTCTCACATAGAATCGACTGTACATGAGGCTATGTCTTCATTGGTTTAATCTCATGTGTTTTGAGAAAACATTTGTTGGGGGTTCTTTCATGTATTTATAATGACAGGAAGAACAATACAATTAATATATATATATATTTATTTAATTTGATGATCAATTTTAATTATAAATACAAGTCATTTTTTATATTAAGAGTACTTTCTTAGTCACTTTCCCATTGTAACAACTATCATATTTAAGTTTTTCTCAATCTCAGCAAGTGAGTATGGGTGGGCATTAATCTAGCCGAACTGACTAAATGGTCTATTCAAACCCTAATGACTATTTTGTTTTGGTTTCAACCAACAAAAAATTCAAATGGTTTAAAAAAAAAAATCGGACCTTATGGTTTGGTTTCGTTCAGTTTTGAGCTTTTGTAAACTGGCCTACCCAATTTGGACCGTCTACTTGTATATGTATTTTTCATTTTAGTGTATTTTACTTATGTAGTCCTCTTATTGGATAATAACTAGATATGAATGTTAAATCTGAAGTTTGATAGAACTTTGAAGTTATTGATATATTGTAACTATATTAGTTATTAGACTTGAAGTTTTATTGCATGTTGAATTTTAGGATAGTTTGATATGCTAGAAAATGAAAATATATATATAGCAAGTTATGAATTTTTTTTTATTGTAATTAAGCTAACAATGTTGAAAACATGCAAAGAAAAAATAAGAGTGTTGCTAAACAAACCCTAAAATTAATTGAGTATATCATATAATCTAAGTACACTTTAATATTTTAATCAAAATATAAGATTAACTAAGTATACCTTATTTAACTACCAAAAATACCCCGATACACCCTATCACACAACACGTGACTTTGAAAATCTTTTCCGGCTGCTTCCCGATTGAATTGGACCTCAACCTAGGGTAGGGGGAAGGCTCCTTTCTTTCATACCATACTTCAACATTGGGGTAGAGGGAAGAATTTTAAATTATGAAAGAGGCTTATTTTTGGGCACGAAAGACAACCCTCAACCAACCAGCATCAGCCATAGCAAAAGTTGTCCACACTGAAACCATAAGAATGAGAGGGCAAGCGTGGGATAAAATTGAGAGAAAGACATGAGATTTGGGCATGTCATTTAGGGTTATTTTCCTTAGTGTTGATCAGTAAATGATTCATCAAACTGGCGAGAAGTTGGGGTCAACGGAGTAGTTTTCTTCTTCCCTTCATTTCAAATGGGATTGCGCAACAATTTTCCATCCACATGCTCTGTCACTATCATCTAATGCTTGTTTGTTTGACGTTCTACTAATATTCTGTGTAATTAACGCAAACAGAATTTCCAAGGAATTACAGAAAATATACTTTCCAATCTGACAAAATAACAGAGTAAGCTCCACCTCCTAACATAGTATTTTAACCAACCAAATCGTGCAAGGATTAAAATTGGGGAGAGATGGCTAATCTATCAACCTACTATAACAAGGTTTACATGCAAAGTTCCCACAGGACCAAGTTTCCAAAATCTTACATCCAGTCTACTAAAATGAAAGGACACATTTACAAGTGAAGAAAATAGAGAGACAGCTCCAAACCAGTCAGAAAGATTATTTTTTGTCATTTTATATTAGGGTAAATTAGTAATTTAATAAATAGTTTCGTAGTAAGATGTACTTAGTTAATTTTAAGATTCATTTAGCAGAACTCAAAAAGAATTGGGCTTTAGGCCAAATTAACCGAACCAAATTGTCTTATTATAATTAATTTGCCCGCAATTTTAAAGTGAAACTGATCCAATTCGAATATGCAAGAGGGAGGTGGAAATAAGGTTTGGAAGAGAGACAATTTCTCTACTATGGAATCCAAAAATAAATTAAAGGGTCTGTTTAGAATTGCATGTGATACCTACCTACAGAAGTATACAATTGGTAAGAGGGCAATTGGCCAGGCAGGAAGAATTGCAAAGGATGCGACAAAACTATGTGTTGTTGAGGGGTCAATTCCACCAAAAGCAGGACGCTTTTCCAGTGTAAATATGTACCAGCTGGGATTGCAGGGTTTGATCAGACAACTGCAGCAAACGCATGAAAGACTGGATCATGCTACATTAATAAACATGCACCATTCATGGAAATGGCCCAGCAAAAACTACAAGGGCTAGCTATAGGTTAAGCTAAGCTAAGCTAAACTACAAGGACTTCTCCTCCTCCAAGGAAGTAAATTGATCGGGTTCTGTGTTTTATGAGACACGACTTGACAGGACCCAATAGCCACCTATTCAAAGAAACAACATTTACTTGTACAAGTTTTAGTCGAGCAGTTTCCATTTACTTTAAACTTTTGTGCTTTTGTTTTAATTTGTAGTTTAGCATTTATTCTTTTATTTATTATTTTTGTTTTTTCTATTAACACTTTTTTCGAACTAAAAGATTTCATTCATGAAGGAGAAATCATGCTTATTTGGTGTTGTGTAGTGAAAGATAGATTGATGTATCCGTAAGCCAATCAACATAGAGAGACATCTAGGTAAAGAGAAGGTAAAAGTGATCATAATTATTCAAGTAATGGACCCTAGGTTCTAATACATATAATCTTTTCTTTTCACCTTAGGAAAACTTATTATGAGCATGAACACAGAGATATTTGCAATGATGACACTTTCATATGTTTGATGCCAAATCCCTTTACACTTCAATTCAAACGTTAATGAGTTAGTAATACGACATTAACCACTCATTTTGATATACTTCATAATATTTATCTCATGATGCAGACTGTTTACTTCTTTAAATTGGGTGAAATTTTGCAGGGATAATTTTTGAATAAGAACCTACAATTTAAACATTTCGAATTATGAAAATACATTACGAAGTATGCCCAAATGTACCGTTCGAGCCGTATTAACTTACTAACCATATAATGCATTACCCCCTAAGATAAACATATTCTATACATGAAAAGCAAGATAGGAAGAGCTGTGCACGTCCATCTAATAAAGGTTTAGTATATATGCTTTTAGAGTTATAAAGCTAAAATCACAAATGGCCTCAAACAAGAACATGCATGTCCATATTAGCACCAGTGTTAGGCCCGTGACATTCATATTCCTTGACTAATAAAGGAAGCGATGTCATTTCTGTCTCATTCTCACGCAAGATAAAATCTACAGAAAATTACACTTGCATTAAAATATAGATAATGTGCTTTCTTGTCATCACATGCACACTTAACGCACATATTATAACTTATATAACATCCATTCCATACTTCGCATTTTATAATGTCAAATAATAAAATTATGGGATCACTCATTCAAATAAATATTTCATTTAATCCATAGTCTAATTACCAATTAACAACATAACATGTAGTAGATATCTAACGGTTCAAAGTGACCTGAGTCGGATTCTCATGTTAGTCCATAGCATGCATGATACTTTTTTCTATCATGAGGTTTGTCTTATGTGATTTTCTTGATAAAAGTTTTAACAAGACCACTGTATTAATGTCGTTCTTTGTATGTCTTTTATGATTTATGAATAAAATCTTTTTTTTATATATAAAAAATATAACAACATAACATGTATATTTAGGTGAAATGAAATACCAATGTCATAGATCCTTGCGAACCCTCATGCTCCTACTTAAGGTTTCTTAACTTAATTTGATGATTTATATATGTTGCAGAAACTCTATAATTTTATCTAAATGTCAATGGAAAACAATGCTACCCAAAAAAGGTCACCAAAGTTGGGTGGCAAAGCGATCTAGACCATGATCACTTTATCTCCTTTCGGGATCAGCGCAAACCCAAAGTCAAAATTAAATTCTCAAACAGTGACCTCTCTTTCTCTCTCCAGCATCCAAAGCAAGTCAGTATCATTCTGCATTTGCGCCTTTTGAGGAGCTGTGTGATCTCTTGTCCTGGGCGTCTACTTTTCACCCATCTCTTTTTTTAAATGAATAGTGATATAAAGACGTAAATTTTCAACCACCAAGACACCAACAACAAAACAGCACATTAAATTAACAAGGCAGAAGAGAGGCAGAAGAAGAAGAATATCTGAACATGGATGTTCGTTTTAGAAGACCCACCAGAGAAACCAGCCCAGACAGAGCCAAAGCTTGCAGCATGCAGATGCAGATGCAGCCAAGACTCAACAACAAACCCATCAAAAAACACCAAGTCGTCTACTATCTTTCAAGAAATGGCCATCTTGAGCATCCCCATTACATGGAAATCACCCATTTGGCCAACCGGCCACTTCGTTTGAGAGGTGAGCCCAAATTCTCTGCTACAAAACAAAACTTCTTGTTTTCTTTTTCTTCATTGTTAATCTTTTCTTCTTCTTCTTCTTCTTTGTTTCATGTACAATTAGATGCAATGGAACGGCTCACGGCTCTTAGAGGCAAAGGCATGCCCTCACTATATTCTTGGTCCTGCAAAAGGTTCTGTTTTGTTATTTTTATACTTTTTTTCCTTCAAATTTTAGTTCTTATTGAGCTAATTATCTTTGTTAAGCTCATTATTATTATTATTTTTAGGAGCTACAAGAATGGTTACGTGTGGAACGATTTAGCTGAAAACGATACAATCTATCCAGCAGAAGGTGCTGAATATGTACTCAAAGGATCAGAACTACTTGAAGGCTGCTCTGCAGGTGCTCTGTCTCAACATGAATTAATCTCCATTACCGAGTGTCATTATTGATAATAAGAAAATTTAATTAAATTTTTTTCATTATTTTATGCAGAAAGATTAGATCAGCTTCAGATAAGCAGCAGCCAACAGATACAAGACACAAATTTTGAGTCCAAGAGAAGATCACCACTTGCTCCAACCCGAAACAGAAGAGAACACGATCATCAACAAGCAGAGAATAAGTACCTCATCACCAAGTATCCTCATCATGATCATGATCCAGACCAAGACTACGATGAACAAGAAGAAGAAGAAGACTATGAGGATGAGAAGACAAGCTACACCAGCTCCACCACACCCCACTCTCGCTGCTCCAGAGGGGTTTCCACCACAGACGAACTCGAAGAGCCTCCACAAACCCGCAAAACCCCAACTGAGTCAACTCACCCCGAGCCATCTCCTCCTCCAAACCCATCAATTATATTATCAAATCAACCCAACCAAACCACCAGTCTCTCGGAAAGGTTCGAGGACGGCGAGCCAGTTGCTGTTTCCACCTCCAAGTCTTCAGCACAGAGCAGGAACTCTGTTCTGCTTCAGCTCATAGCATGTGGAAGCTCTGCTGTGGCCAAAGCGAAGAACGCGCCTTGTGTGAAGCAGCACACAGTTTATAATTCACCATTTGAGAGGAAGAGCAGCGAGAGCTTTCGAAAAGAGGTTGTGTACAAGGCTGCTGTGAAGGTGGCGGCTGAAGAGGACATGATCAATTACATGTCTGAGAATCCAAGGTTTGGGAATTTGCAGGCAGAGGAGAAAGAGTATTTTAGTGGGAGTATTGTTGAGAGTATCAAGGAAGATCGAATTTCAGCCGAGCGTGCGCTCAAAAGATCGAATTCTTACAATGAAGAAAGGTCAGTGAGCATGCATTCATAATTTGCGTCAATTAATTAAGCTATGTCTCTGCAGAGTATTAATTTGCATGTTCTGCATGAATTTAAGTTTTGAGTAACTTTAGGTGTTTGATTAATTTGGTTCAGGAGCACTAAGGCTGGGTTAGCGGCCGAAACAGTAGAGGAAGAGAAGAGAGAGAAGGCAGGTGTGAAAGGAAAGTGCATTCCTCGTAAACTATCTTCTGCTGTATCAAAACAAACCAGGAAATGATTGTTAGCTTGGGTTCCCATAATTATGAAGAATTGTGGTCACTAAAAGCCATGGGGAAAGGTAAAAGCTGTAGGGAAAGGTTTTCTTTTGGATCCTTGAATTAATCTGAAAGCAGTGGCTAGTGTGACTGTGATTCCTTGACACTCAGTATGTTGCAGCAATCATAATTCCCTGCCTACTATGGATTGTACTGTATAATGCTTTCATGAGGTGTTGATTTGGTACCTGAATAGAATCATAATCAAGGCAAACGTTGACATCATGAATTGCTCATAACATGCAATCTTTTTCTGTTTAAGACCTTGAATTTTAGCTAAAGGATTTATTAATATCCATATTAATATTTAAATGTGGAGGGGGGTTGGGGGCGGTGTGGAATTGGAGGGAGCACCCGAAGTAGAGCCAGCCTTGACTTTTGAGTGGCTCGTGACCAGAAATTGAAATGAGATCACTTTCCCTTTATATATCACAATTTAAAAGAAAAAATAATAATTCTATATATATATACTAAACCAAGGGCATGTGTACTAATTTGTAATCAGAATCAAAATGAAGTGTTGGATTCCGATTACGAATTACTTATATATTTACATTAATGAAAATGGAAGTGGGGTGTAAATATTGGCATGTCAGACGTGATGTTATTAATTTTGGTGTAATATCAAGACCTTTGCGATGAGGGACCAACCAAAGAGTCATAGGTGAAATAAAAACTGGGGCACAATATTTTAATAAAATAGAGTTTTTTTATTTAAACTCCACACTTTTCTTTGTTGATTCCCATACTTAAATTATTAATCTATTAAGTTTTATTATTGTGTAAAATGACAAAAAAGGTCATCTAACTTAATACTTAACCTTAAACCCTACACACACTCCACCACTCTTTATATTAGTGGCTTGTGGGTCATCAATTGAGGTATGTGATGTGAGAAGTTGTCATCAGGAAGACCACTTGCTAATTTCCCCAAGAAAACTTTTGAATTTTGTGCAAGAATTTGAGCAGGCTCCTCAAGGAAGATACAGACCGTGAGTCTCTCTGTTTTACAATAAGTAATGATAGTTGGAATTAGATGTTAATCACTAAGCTTGAAAGTAGAATGGTGAGGGGCAAGATAATGGGGGTGTGAGGTTGATGAGTTTTATTTTGTTTTGTTTTGTTTTTCTTCTGTTAGGTGTGTATTTAGGGATAGTTTGGGAAGATAGTGAGATTTTCTTAAAAATTGTAAAAATTTAAATTAGAAGTTGGGGTGAACTTAGAATATAGAGTGAACAAAGAGAAATGTAAGGTTTAAATATAAAAACTCCAACAATATTATTCCCAAAGCCCACTCGAAAGCAAGGTTTAAACCCCATTAGGTGTTAGTAATATGCCCTTAAAGCCAACTAATTATGTAATAGTTAGAGTGAAGGACATCTTTGATAAAAGACATATTATGTTATCATGGGAAAGAAATATTATTTTATACATTAAATCATCCTATATTATCTTTCAATATGCAGAACAACTATAGTCCAAAGAATACACAAGTGAATATGAGAACTATGCAATGAGATTGCATACATAGAGACTTCTCATCATCCTTAAATCCTGAATATGTTCCTGGTAATTGGAATATTGATTGGGCGTCAATATTCCGCAAAGACCAATACACACAGTATTGTCTCTATATATAGGGAATCGCAAGGTCTCAAAGCATTAAGTGTGGAGACACATCGATATGTGTGTAGGTGCTTGTAGAAGAACAAGTACACTGAACGCGATCCAACACATGAATTACAGCATGGAAGTCTTTACTCACATGTCAAGCTAGAACTTATAAATTGCAATGGTGCAAACTAATCCTTAGACCTAATGCATCATAGATGTTTTGTGGCCTGTTGTTAATCTTTGAGGGTACTATACGATCATGTTGAATTAAGCATAGCTTAAAAGTGCTCATCAGGATTCTCAATGGAATCATGGAAGCAAAAGAATGTACAACAAGGAATCTCTACTCTCAGTAAAGGAGAGAGAATACTCCAAGATATGATTGGTCAAATCTTTACCCAGAGTAGTGGATAAGACTTGAAAGAAGAAGTCTTCAAATCTTACCAGGATAATCATATAAAAGGAATGATTCACATTAGGATATTGACAATCAGATTCCATGATTTAATAATGTGAATAAGGAGTATTGACATAAGAGAAGGATTCAATTGCACGATGATTCCAATTTGAATAGGTTTTTTCACAACATCTCATTTAGCTCGGATAACCATGACTTCCTGCTAGGCGACAACCATGGTTTGCGGATGTCCTAAAAGTTTTCAATTATTAATAGGAATAATTGAATTGTGAAATTGAATTTGTATATCATCTCTGAGGAGTTGAGTCATCCCACTACCTTGCTAAAGGGAACCTACGAATCTGCACACTCAAAGAATGTGATTATAGGTACAAATGGAGAGAAAGAAAATGAGAAGACACAAGTCAATGGTTGATAGTCAAATGTCAAAGTCAATGGTCAAAAGTCAACATATTGACCGGAGCAATTGACCAAAGTCAAATAGTTCGACCGGGTCAATTAAGTAAGACTATAATTATAATTTAATAGTTAAATTATAGTTAAAAGATTAATTATGGAATTAATATTGACATATAGAAATATTGGATAGAGCTTTTAAATATGATTTAAAAAGAAAAGGGACAAAATAGCCCAAAATGATGTTGGGCCCAAGGGATAAATGTCATAAGATGACATGACTCATAGACCAAATGGAGCCCTAGCACCCACCCAAAATTCGGCAACTAAGGGGGAGCTCTCCCCTTGCCTTTTTGTGTTGTCCTATATAAGCTAAGTGTTTGAGAAAACCTAGTTAGGGTTTTTGGTTTCCTACGTTGGTTGATGACGGATCATCTTTGTATCTCATCTTCCATAAACCAAAAATTGGTCCAATCAAGAAGTAGACTAACATCCATACTTCTTGATTGCCTTCTCTTAATCTCTAGCAGCATTTGGTGTGGTGAGGTAGAGGACTCCAATCTTGGAGCCTTAAGGTGAATGAGTCAAAATCAAGAGAAACAAAAGGCTTTTCCAACAAAGGTGTTCATTCTTGAGAAATTAAGAAAATACCATCAAGGGTAAATATCTATTTCCTTTTTCCTTTTTCTATTTGTGTTCAAAGAGACTAAACTAAGATATTTGGTTTAAAATGAAAAAGGTTTAGCTCAAGTAGTATAAACAAAATGAATCTGCCATTTCGAATGTTTTTGTTGTATAGGTTGTAGTTAAAGTTCATTTCTTAAGCATTAGATGCATGTTTCCTTCACTAGGTTCCAAGACTAAAGAATTTAGCATAATTGGGAATCCAAGTTTGAATAGAAAACCTTTGCTTATTGCTTGACCCAAAAAACAAATTGTTGCTTATTGAGTTTGTTGTCAAACTTCTCTTTTAGCTTCACGTTATCCTATCCCAATTCTCAAGTAGAACTCCATCAATTGGTATCGAAACATCCTTCTTGGGATCTCATTTTCTTCAGTCACTCTACGACCTGATGACGCGAGGTTGACATGGTCAGCAAGGACGTGATCCTCGTGATATCGAGAATGAGGAGTTGAGAAGGCAAGTGCATCAATTAACAAAGCAATTGTGTCGCTTCGAAACTCAGAATCATCACGATTCTGATCTCAGTCTTGGTGACGATGAGAACCCCTTTCACTTTCGCGTTCCGCATGAAGATCCAGGTGAAGAGGCTGTATATGAACATGCTATTTAGTTCAATAACACATTCAATGACATCAATATGAAGGTAGACATATCGGAATTTGAAGGAAAGATTAAGCCTGACAAATTTATCAATTGGTTGAACGCCGTCAAAAGGGTCTTTGACTATAAAGAAGTTCCAATCATCGTAAGCTGAAAATTGTGGCTATTAAACTGACCAAGTATGCATCAGCTTGGTGGGAGCAGTTAAGGGAAAGACTAGGGAAAGCAAGAATCACATTAGGGACAACATGAAAAGGGAGTTACGGAAGAAGTTTCTCCCTGAAAACTATCTACAAGAATGGTATTCAAAGATGTATAATTTTCAATAAGGTAGCAAGTCCGTAGATGAGTACAAGGAAGAATTTGATTTACTCATGATTCGTTGTAGAGTTGAAGAACTAGAGGAGCAAACGGTTGCCGGATACTTAGGAGGGTTACGAAGGGAAATTCATGAGTTTTGAGTAGCGTTGGTGTTTGATGAATTTGGTTAGGAGCAGAAGGATATAATCTACAAGAATGGTTAACGTTACGTGTGGAACATTCAATTTCACTGAACACGATATAATCTATCCAGCAGAAGGAGCTGAATATGTATTCAAAGGATCAGAATTAGTTGAAGGGTGCTCTGCAGGTGTTATGTCTCAACATTAATTTACGGCTTATTTATGGATACGCCCCTTGTGCTTTCAAAATAGCCTCATATTACCACCTGTTCTTTGAAATGTCTCAATATACCACCTATACTTTCAATAAGTGTTTCACATTAGCTATTCTATCAAATTTGAGAGAAGTTCCGTTAGCTGATGTGGCCCCCACTTCTTTTCAATCTCTTAACAACGGAGAGGAAGGGTTAGTCAGGTTGAGAAAAGGGGAAATTTGGGAGAAAATGGAGAATTTATGAGAAGAATGTTAGGTTGATGGAATTTCATATTTGGAAATCTAGAGGTTCAGATTTGGGAGAAAATCAGGGATTTGGGAGAAAAAGGGAAATTTGATTTAGTGATTTCAGATTTGGGATATCCCCACAACATTCAAACCATCCTTCTTCACCCAAATATGAAATCCCCAAATCAAATTCCGGTTTTCTCCCAAATATGAACTTCACTCAACCTAACCTTCTTCTCCCAAATTCCCCATTTTCTCAATATGACTAACCCTTCCTCTCCCTTGTTAAAAGATTGAAAAGAAGTGGGGGCCACATCAGCTAACATAACTTCTCTCAAATCTGACAGAATAGCAAACGTGAGACACTTATTGAAAGTATAGGTGGTATATTGAGACATTTCAAAAAACTTGTGGTAATTTGAGACTATTTTGAAAACACATGGGGCATATCCATAAATAACCCTTAATTTATCTCCATTACCTAGTGTCATTTTGATGATATTGATATAGCAACTATATTATGTAATTTAATACAACAATTAAAAAAAAAATCATGTTATGCAGAAAGAATGGATCAGCTTCAGATAAGCAGCAGCCAACAGATACAAGACACAAAATTTTGAGTCCAAAAGGAGATCACCAGTTGCTCCAACTCGAAACAGAGAACATGATCAAGACTACAATGAACAAGAAGTAGACTGTTG
This sequence comes from Prunus persica, assembly GCF_000346465.2. Classification (NCBI taxonomy): domain Eukaryota; kingdom Viridiplantae; phylum Streptophyta; class Magnoliopsida; order Rosales; family Rosaceae; genus Prunus; species Prunus persica. Next base: position 18,815,808 of record NC_034014.1, read on the forward strand.
AAGATTTCTCAAAATATTAAGAAGTTGTGAAAAGCGACTGGTCACTTTGGACAATGATCGGTTGTTTTTGGCATACTGGTACAAACATCATCTCTATATTAAACAACCGATCTAGGGTGTGATTGGCACGAAGAAAAAATGACTGGTCGTTGCGTGTCTGGGGTGTGATTTTGAAGTGCCTTTTGAGTGTTTAGATATGTCTCTTGATGCCTAAGTGTTTGAATTAGATATATGACCGTTAGAAATACTTCATATACACAATTCAAATATAAAGATACATTCTTACATGAAGAGATGTGTTCTCATTAAAGTGGTACCTTTTGATTAAGAGGTGCAATCCAAGAGAAAAATAGTTTCTGAATTAAGAGTTACACCAATTCAGAAAGGACACAAATACCTCTATAAATAGAGAAGAATTCTCTGCAAAACTCACTTACATTCAATCCTATTGCTAATTGCTATCATAACTTTTCTCATATTTCACAAAGTAAAAACCTTCTAGAGACTATAATCTGCAGCAATATCATTTTGATATTCTTGAGCATCCTTATCACATTCTTGAGTGTGTTTGGGATTGTCTTTGGTTGTGCAAAACATTGACAACATATAGTTTAAAGCTAGGCTTCATTGTATCCACATGGCTTATTTGCTTAACCTCTTTGCACACAAGTAGTAAGGGCAAATAAAGACTGAAAGATAGACATCTTTCATCCTACTATAGCCATTCTTATACAACTTCATATCCAACATAGAAGACTATGAGGATGAGAAGACAAGCTACACCAGCTCCACCACACCCCACTCTCTCTGCTCCAGAGGTGTTCCTGTAAAGACCTACTTCCAAAAAAGATATATTTGCAGATTCAGATGTGGCTTTAGTAATCTAAACCAGTCACAGTGAACATCCATGTTTCTACGAATTTTTCTTTTATGGTTGAGAGATTTTGAAACTTCTAAACCATACATTTATAAACTTATATTTTTGATAGCCCATTTATATGTAAAAAACCCAGCCTAATAAATTGTCCATCACCACAACATCGGGCAGAGTTTTGCATTCAAATTATTCTTTTGTCCTAACCTTTTCCTTTGTTCTTATATTTTTTATTTTCTTGCTACAAGAACGCTTTGTGAGCACTCTAAGTTAGTGACTGAGGAAAGCTAGGTGGAGGTCTATTTTGTGGAGGTGGAGTAGCTAAGATTTCAGGTAACTGAAGGTGGCATTCTGGGATGATTTTAGGTTGTTCTGTGAACAACCTATACAGCTGAGTAACCTCAGTTGATGTGGCTGCACTTGAGAGAAACCAAAATAATATTCTCCTCTTCCTCTATAAATAGGGGTTGTTTAGTTTGAGAAATTTCAAACAAAGAAATCTGTAAGCTCACTTGAATTTGTTCCTAATGCTGTTGTGTTTTGTGGGCTTTTGCCGCTTATGGGCTTTTAGCCATCATGTGGGCTCTTTACCTTTATGTGGGCTTAATGCTTTTATGTGTGCTTTATGTATTTTATTAGCTTTATTATTGCAGTGGGCTCTATGTCTGTTTGTATTGCATTTGGTGTAAACTCAATTATTTGAGTTCATTTGATGTAATCTGGTTATCCTTCTATTTAATAAAACTTGATTCTGACCCAAAAAAAAAAAGGATAAATTATTCAAATGGTCTTCAAACTTATACCCGATTTACATTTTGGTCCTTAAACTAAATTATTCTTTCAAATGGTACACCAACTCTTTATTAATCGGCGCTTTGGTCATACCGTTACATTTTGTCAATATTGCCATCAAATATAGGGGTAAGTCTGAATTGAATGAATTTTCAGGCCTTCTTCGTCAGCAATCGCAGAATAAATTTCAAGGCTTTTAGAGCTTGCTTTCTATTCTGGGGATGGAGGAAGATGAAAATCGCAAGGGGGAGAGAGAAGAAAATCGTAGGTAGGGGATGGGTTTTGTGGGTCTGGGTACAGGGCCGGTCTTGAGATTTTGAAGGCCCTGTGCAAACCTTAAATTGGGGCCTCACATAAGCTAACACAAACTTACATCATTATGTAATGCCATACAATAAATATTTTTTTTTCTTCAAGTGATCAAAGTATCCCTACTCCCAAGGACAAAATGAAATTTCACAAAAGAATTAAATTGGATTAAATCGATAACATTGGGTCAGAGATGTTACACCTTTGAAATAATCACCATGATTGTGACGATGAGTCTTTGTCATCATAGGTCATACTCAGATATTAAATATTTTTTAACACCTAATTTATTTTGTATCAATATTCCAAGAACATCATTAATTCGATGCAATTATTTTGGTTGACTTAGTTGGATGCATTATTTTTGCGAAATTGAATATCTAAGCATAATTATTGACTAATTCATTGTGATCGGGTATTTATTATTTCAGTTTGTGGTTGTGAAAGTAGATGGGATATTGAATGTTGGTGTTGACATCGGACAAGCCTTTAACACAAGCAGATTTTGAAGTCGAGTCCTAAATAGAAGTTGAGGCCCTACAAACCAACACAACTAGAAACGTCTTTGTGTCAACAATTTGCTCACTCTGTATATATATAACATTTGTTATACATATAGAGTGCTGCTATTTCCACCCACATGTCCTATTTTCTCACCCACTGTGTAAATTTGAAAAATTAAAATCCTACTTTTCCACCCACCATTATTCATAAAATACCCTTTAATTATTAATTCGACCAAACACCATCAACTCCAAGTTAAAAACATAAAAATTTTAACCCAAAAAAAAAAAAAAAACATTCTTCATCTTCTTCATGTGTTTTCAACATCACGACCTTACCCTACCATATTAATATTCTCATCAACCCCTTAGCAGTACTGATGGCTAGCTTCACGACCGCGACACCACCACCACAACAACAACATACAACCAACAAGACTACAATGGATTTTTAATTGAAGTGATGTTATATGGAATAAGGACCCATATGTGGGTTAATCATACTAAAAAATCTTTAAAATGGAATAAAATTAAAGGACAATTTGGCCTCTATTATTAACACCTACCAACCCTGACACAATATTAAAGGTGGAGTTGAGAATTTGATTTGATTTTTTTTTTTAAAACTTTTCAAATGATTGGGATGGGTAGATCAATGCTCGCTGAATTTGTTGAGGTTAGGAAGATGGAAAGAATATGGAGAGTAAAAGAAAAAATTTATTTTCTTTTTAAAATTTGTTTTATTTTTAGGGTTTTAGAAGTCATTTTACATAGGGATAAATTTGTCTTTAAATTTTTTAAAAATAAGGTGGGTGCAAAAATATGATGTGGGTGAAAATAGCAGCACTCTACATATATTATACACATGAAAAAAAATTGGGGCCCCTAAAAAATTAGGGGCCCTGTGCGGTGGCACCACTTGCACACCCTCAGGGCCACCCCTGTCTGGGTAGGGACTGGGGTTTTGGGTTGTGGGTTCGTAGGGTTGGAGGTGGTGGTCACTCTCTACGATTTTCATCTAGGCTGCTCTGTGTTCTTTGTTCTGCTAGGCTGCTCTCTGCGATTAGCTTTTCAACTTTCTCTGAAAGCTCAAAGAAAATAGCAAGGCCAAAGAATGAGAGAGGCATAAGTCCATATATACACACACAAAGCAAAAGTGTGCGGCCCTGGTATGAAAAAGTCTAAAGTACAGAAATGATTCAATTGAAAATATTATTTTGTAAAGACAAATTTGGCCCCCTATGTGTATATTTCTAGGAGATTTTTTCCCCCCATGTCCTCGTTCATAGTTGTTCGATTATTTGATTAGTCAAACCCATGGATGGAGAGGGAGGGAGGAGAAGAGGGAGTGGGTGGGGGGGTGGGGTTAAGTGTGGCAGCCATAGATAGCTGGGGAGCTGATGCTGGGGGGATAGGGGGCTGGGTCGCAGAGGGGGTCGCAAGGGGAAGGAGAATGAGAGGTAAGGATTGGGGGTGGGTTGTGGCTGAGGCTGGGATGGTTGGTAGAGCATTTCCAGCAGTTTGCCCATTGCCATGGCAAGAGCAGTCTTAGCCCTAGCTCCCCAGCAAAGTGTGTTTTCAGCAGTTGCCCTTTGCCATGGTAAATACTATCATTTTTTTATTTTTTTCACAACTTTTTTTACTTAAACAATTAATTTGGATAATATTTTCGAATAAGATTTTTGAGTTCCTACGTGTCAATATTATTCATATTGGATAATATTTTCGGATAAGATTTTATTTTATTAGTTGTATTGGTTGGTATTTATGGGGAAAAAAAGTATGAGGATTTGGTGTTAAAAGTGAAGAGTATTGGTTGGTATTTATAGACACTAGCGAATCCAGAATTTTTGTAGCAGAGGTGCAATATTGACTAAGTATGAAAAATGATTTTTCGGAATAATCATTTTCTCAAGATAATTTTTGGCGGCTTTTATTCCTTACACATCAAATAAGAAAACTTGATTTTATGGAATTTTAATATGAAGTATATATTGACTTAATGAGCCATCATTTTTAGCCTAAATCGTGTTTTGCACTAAAACCAATTTTTCATATTTTGATTTGGTGGGAATTTGATTTTCTAGTATTTTTATTTGAATCCAAATAGGGGGTACTTTCTTATTTACATTGTAAACTTAAGTAAATAGAGTAATATAAAAATAAATGAAAGTAAAAGGACAAAGACATTTACTTAAATGTTGAAAATGGAAATAAGGTATAGAGAAAAAACAAATCAGTAATTTTTTTGGTTTTTTTTTTTAATTTTTATCCATTTTTTTTCATTTTTTTTATTGCACAAACATTGGCTGTTGTTGGATTGCTGAAAAAAATATGATCGGATAGCCTAGCACGCGCCACGTGGATGATTTTAAAAAATTTGGACTCAGGGCTGACGTGACGTCAGCACGCTGACATCAGCCTTGCCCTCAGGCCAGCCCAGTCTACTGGGTCCCACCATTTGTCCGGGCTTGCTTTTGTTGCTGGAAATCACTTTTTTGCCCAAACCACCCCCCCAGCCCGAGTCCAGCCTTAGCTGCTGAAAATGCTCTTAGGGAGAAGGAAATACACACACAGAGAGAGAGAGAGAGAGACTTTTGTTTTTATTTTTGTTGTTTTTTATTCTTTTATAGTTTTTAATTAATTTTAGAAATAAAGAAAATTTTGTATTATTTAATTTTTAATCATATATTTTTATTTTTTAGTTGTCAAAAGTCTTATTTACCTCCACAAATGTAGCATGTGCTGCTCACATGACTAAATTTAACAGAAAATGTAACAGTAGGACCTAGCGTTGATTAATAAAGAGTTGGTTGACTATTTGAATGAATAATTTAATTTAGGGACCAAAATGTAAATCGGATCCAAATTTGAGGACCATTTGAGTAATTTACCATTTATGTTAAATATGAGGGCAAATTGATCATTATTTACCCTAAAATTAGGTTAAATCTAACAGAAAATTAGACGGTAGGACCATTGGAGCGAATAATATAAAGTTGATGGACTATTATTTGAACGAATAATTTAGTTGAAGGACCAAAATATAAATCAGGTATAAGTTTGAGGACCATTTGAGTAATTTACCCAAAAAAAAATCTCAATCTTATTTGAGTTGAAGGGTTTTTAACTGTAGACGTCCCTGAACGTTGCCCCCAGTTACAATTGGGTACATGAACTTTTTTTTTTTAGGCAATTACATCTTTTATCTTCACAAGTTTTTCCAATTAGGTCCTACTATCCAAGTCTGCCAATTTGTCCTTCAAAATGAGGGGTAAAAACGTCCTTTTGAGCTGCAGAGGTAATTGTTTTAAGGGTTTTTAATTGTAGACATCCCTGAACTTTACTTGCAATTGCAATTAGTTCCAATACAGTACACCCACACGAGAGGACTGCAGAACATCCTAACTGTTAAAAGAAGCCTTTTATGAGAAAAATCATAGTCCTTTGACACCCACACAAACTACAAGGCATACCATAGCAGAAACCAATAGAGAACATGCAAGAGGAACACATAAACAACAGTAAAAGGACCCATGAGAAGCACTCCACTTCAATTCAGAATCGAACAAAGAAAACGGTGCATAGTAGAAAAGAGCACCACATCCCAACAACTACCACTAGTGTCGCTGCTGCCGCCGCTGTTGAAATAGAGACAAACATCAGCCACCAAGTATCACAACTCTCCCAAAGAGAGACACAATCCAGTGTCACCATATAAACAACAATAAAAAGACCCTGAGAAGCACTCCACTTTAACTCAAAACTAAACAAAGAAAATCTCCTATGACCAAGCATAGTTCTTTGGTCGGCGCAGAGTAGAGAAGAGCACCATATCTCAACAACTACCACCAGCGTCGCTGCTGCTGCCGCCGTTGAAACAAATATAAAACATCCGCCACCAGGTATCACAACTCTCCCAAAGAAAGACACAATCCAGCGTCACTCCTGTCACCACTGTCAAGACAAAGACAACACCAACCACTTAGAATACTGCAAAAACAATCAAATAAAACAAACATAAAAAACAGACCTAGATCCAAACAGATCTAGACTATCTGGGGAGGAGAAGGGGAGGAGAAGAGGGGATGAGAGGAAGGAAAAAGATGGGAGAAAAAGAAGGGGAGATGAGGAAAGGAAAGGGAAGATGGGCGGTGGAGAGGAGGGGCAGTGGTCACCTCCCCCCTTAGCTTCCTTGCGGTTGATTATCGACAAGGAGAAAAAGAACCAGAGTACGGCTAAGGTTGTTTAGAGGTTTTTCTTTTTAAGTGACCAATATTAAGACCCTGTAGTGCATTTAGATGTTGCTTTGCAACTTCAATCTTTACTAACTATAATGAGTATAAAATTGACGGAAGCAGTCCATCAAATCCTTCAAGAGTCAATATGGAATTCTACAAAAGTTTATCATTTAATTAAGTTTGTGTAACTCTTTAAGGGGCTTGTATCCCCAAAAAAAGAAAAAGTATGTGCAACTCTACATGAGCCCAAGTCCGTAGAGTTTATAAAAGTCAATAATAATAAGAGTGCTACTATTTCCACCCACTTATTCTATTTCCCACCTACCTCATCTTCCCACCCATTATATAAATTTGAAAAAATACAATACTATCTTTCCACCCACCATTATTCCTAAAATGTCCTTTGATTATTAATTCAAGTAAATTTCCCTTTTGAGCTGGTATAACATAAATGCTCTTCCCACAGTCCTAATTCTACATGTCTGGAAGGGATCCTCATTTGCTAACCCATTTTATGCTTCATTCTTCTGCCATTATTGCCTCAGTTAGAAGATAGAGTTCAATGCTATTTTTAGTTTTGTTCAAATTTTTTGATGTTCTGTTTCTTTACTTTAGAATTAATTTTAGAAACTTGCTTTCGATCATATGGGAAATCACTAAAGGGATGTTGATAATTATTAGTGTTCCAAAGCTCGTCCAATTCTTCTTATCTCTACAATTCTTTTCTTTCTTATTGTTATTGGTTCCTCCATCGGTTTTTTTCACAATTCTTCTTGAACATTTGGTGTTGCACATTACATTTTGCATCTTCCTTCAGAGTTAGAATCGCTGCAATCAATATGAAGAAAGCAAACCCAGAAAAAGAGTTATAACTGTTGATGCTCTTTTTGGGTATCAACTTAAGTAGATGTGGAGTGATGGATGGTGTGTGGAGACGTGGGCCTTCAGCATGTGTGTAAAGATTTGGGCAAGCAATAAATATACAGAAGACGAGATATACGTGGTTCACCCTTAATGAATGAGCTACGTCTACGGAAAAGGATGTTCTCATTATGGTAATATTTGTTTACATTTGTACAAAGGGATTAAACCCAAAGATAAAGGGAAGATGGCCCAAGGCCTAAGGTACAAAGCCCAAGAATTCAAGACCCAAGACCTCTTTCCAAGTGAAGAGTAGTCTTCTTTTATACGTGAAGGAGAGTCTCCACCTCTTGTAGTCTTCCAATGTGGGACTCCTTGCCTTGCTTAGAGTTGTGACTTATGATAAAGCTTTTTTGGCTAAGGTGATGGCCTTTCAAAGCATGGCACATGAATGATCTAGCCTAATTAGTTGCTCGGTTAGTTACGGTACAAACAATAACGAAACAAAAATCTATTGATCAATATCTTCAAAACTAAAAAGCTATTAACCAAACCCAACAAACACGAAAAACCCCAATTCTCAAATCAAACTAATATCATTTACTGAATACCATCAATCAAAACCATCAAAAATCCAAAACCCCATCTCCAAATGGTAGCACTCTAATAATAATAATAATAATAATAATATTTTAACTGTGCAAAAGTCAATCAATTAAAAATCTTCTGCATAAGTTTTGATAAATCTGAATTCATTACACATTTAAATAAAATCCTTAAACAAATATTGTCGAATGATAGATTGCTTGGTTTTAAATTTTCATGTAAAATAAAATCAATTTCTTTTGAAAATAACTATTTAGAAAAGAAAAAAATGCAATGCAAAGTCGCTCTATTAAGAGGAGTATACTTTTCATTGAACGAACAGACATAATGTCTTAGCCACAAAAAAACTTTCACTTTTAGAAAAAGCCAAAGCTTTTTCAAAAAAGACAGAAAAACCTCCCAACTTTCAAACCAAAGACATGCAAATGTAAAGGATTCATTAGGAAATTCAAAAATAAATAAGGGTAATTTTGTCCATTTTGGCTTCTTTTAAAAAATCTCTCTCCTTTGGCCTTTTTCAAAGTCTCCCTAATTTAATGTTATAGCTTTCAAAAAAAAAAAAAATTGTAAATTTAACTTGTTCTTCTCTTATGCAAACCTCCATATGTTAGTACTTTACGGACACCATTGTAAACATATAGGAAAGCAGGGAGGGCTAAAAGAAAATACATATATATATAGTTTCCTTCTATTGAGGAATCCTTCAAATAATTTTACTTAAATTAGGTCTTCTGACTAGGCATCAGAAAAAAAAATTTCAAACTACTTATAAGAGCATCTCCAAGGGAGATGTCAAATATCAAACATCAAATTTAAATTTGATGGCTAATGTGACAATTTGACATCTTACAAAGCTTTACACTCCATCCGAAATATCAAATTAAATTATTATTTTATTACATTTTAGTGTTGATTCATTTTTAATTAAAAATAAAAGAAAAGAAAAAATAATAAAATATTAATTTGACATCTTACTTTTGGGATGTCAAAAATAACATCTCAACCTCCAGCCTTCATTCCACGTCAGCTTTGACACATCGGTTAGAGTGATGTGAGATATTATTTCTAACTGTTAAATATTTATGTGGCACGTTTGACACATTAGTTGGAGATGCTCTAACCGAACATATTACTTAAATTAGGTCTTCTGACTAGGTTGTCACTGCTCATATCCGGGGCAAGAAAACAACTCGGGCTTTCTACCTATAGATTCTTTACTCTTCTACATTCTTAAACCATGGAGAGGTCGAACATGGGGCAGAAGTAGGCCTGGGCTGCTTTGTTTGGGCTTTTCGGCTTTTGTGGTGCTTCCCACTCTTAATTAATATATATATAAAACAAAGTATGCGTATATATTTTTTATATATAAAAAGAGAAAAAACCCACCCCAAGTTCATCTTGAAATCATGGCTCCCATCTCTGGGGTCGAACCCTTATACAATTTACACCCAAAGAAAAAAAAAAAAAAAAAAGTACTCCCATATTGAGAAAAATGAAATACTCTTAAAGAAACACAACTGAATGTAGATCACTTGATCCCATGTGATGCATCGATTGCTGACTCCAGACCCCAAGAAGTGTGCATCTAAAATATATATTATATGTGTTATGCACATGTTTTTCTTCATTTTTAGTGTGAAAGATGTCCACAATATAAGCAAAATGATATTGAGCAATGAATAGAAGATGTTGGATACGACGATTTTGTCTCTAGGATCCACAACATGCAGTACAATTCCTCTATAATATATTTTGCAAAGCTTAGTCAACTTCGACTTCTTTGTCCATGAATCTGCTTCGTGAGATCATATATTAATTCTTTCGCATCCATCACTCTAGGTCATGCACATGCACGTATAAATGTAGTAGGTAGGTCTACAGTACTCAAAAGAGGAAGAAGAAAAATATCCAACTCTCTTCTTTAGGAATTGTGTAGTCAATACACTAATATAGGAGACAATTCCTACAGCCCCTAAGCCTTCTTCCTTGGGCATTTTTTTTATATATTTTTTTTTAAACAAAGAGATTAAGTTATAGATGTAATTTCCACAAAAGGTGCTTTCGAAACATATGAAAGTTCCCTTGATACAGGACATTTAAGAAGTTAAAGGAAAAGAAAAAGCCCCAACAACAATTTGTTGAATGTGCCTCCTACTCATAAGGTCCATTTTTTTCCCTTCTTCTTGTAATTTATTTTGCACTATTCTCCTTTCCGTAGGCATCAGGTGGTTAGGCCTCTTCTGATCAGGAGCGAATCCACTGTTTCTAAATTTGTGTTCCCTTCCATGTCCCTTCTCTAATTTGTTGACACATGTCAACTAGTATAACTGAGAGTTATAACTTTTTTATTTGAGAATCTTAAAAATTAAAAATATTAAAAACAGCCCACAATGCGCGAGCATGAATTATGGATATGTTTACGGTCACAAAAGTTTCTCTCCTATTTTGGTAATATGAATGTGAATGGCAGCGAATGTGAAAAGAACCTGGGTCAGACTTCCTCCAATCTTTCGCATGCAATAGATATAAGACAGGTTCTTATTTCATAATCTTAATTCATGCCCCAAATTTTATAAAATGCTGGCAGAAAATGGATCTTACTCCTTGCAGTTAATGCCAAGCGGAGGAAAGGGCACACGAAATGGCCCGCAAGACGCTCTCTAATTTCAATGGCGGTGCATGTGACTGATCCAAGACCCTCACTATTATATGAATGCACTAAATCCCATTTGCTTTCACTTGTTTCTTCACATTTTACACTTCAGTTTCTTCGAGCATTTCCCTCCTCTCTTTGGACTTGGCTCAGCCAACACTTAATTGATTGCTGATTGTTTCTATTTAGCCATGGCCATCTCTAGGGTTTTGTTGTTGTTTGCTCTCTGTGTGCTTCCGGGGCTTGTCAGCGCACGCACATTGGGCAACCCCTTCCACATCCAAGGCCGCGTCTACTGCGACACTTGCCGTTGTGGTTTTGAGACCACTGCCACCACTTACATTCCCGGTACTCCTTGTAACCCCATAAGTTTTCTATTTATGTTGACTCGCATATTGCATTTTCTGATCACATAGCTAAACACATTATGTGACAGATGAGTCTTACCTGTTATGTACGGACGGAACAAACGTATGATGATTTTTCTAAACATTTTTGTTTGAATTGTGTGTTATGCTGTGCTTGTTAATTAGGTGCAACTGTGAGAATTGAGTGCAAATACAGGAACACCTTGCAGCTTGCTTACAGTGTTGAGGGAGAGACCGACGCAACTGGAACATACAACATTTTGGTTGAAGATGACCATGAGGACCAAATCTGTGAGTCTGTTCTTGTTAGCAGCCCAGTAAATGACTGTAAATCAGCAGACCCGGGACGTAAACGTGCGAACGTGGTGGTCACCCGTTACAACGGCGTCGTTAAGGACAAGCATTACGCAAATAACATGGGATTCTTCAAGGATCAGCCGTTGGCTGGGTGTGAAGAACTGCTAAAGCAATACTTGAACTATGATCAGCCGGAATAGAGGAGGAGGAGCTATATACAGCCTTGTTAGTTCATGTGGGCAATCTTAGATTTGAGCTATAATGCTGTTGGTTATATAAACCTATCATTGATCTCAATGATATATGGGTGTTGGTTCTCCGTCTGTCTTTAATTTGTTTAGTTTGTGGACGTTAATGTTTTAATCTTAATGTTCTGTTTCACTATATATGTATGTATTTTGGTCACTTAATTGTGGCTTTCAATATGGATGAACTTCTCTCCTTCTGCTAAATAATCATGATCAGTAACAAAAGAAAAAAACTATACACTAGAAAAGAAGAAACCTTTCATCTCCTCTCTTTTTCTTTTTTTTCAAAAATAAAATATCAATGTCTTTCTTCTTTTTTTGGCAACAAAATCAATAGTATCTTTAAAAAAAAATGAGGTTTATATTGTGGGAGCAAATAAATCCGACATCCAATCAGAAGGCGCCACTTGGAAAAGAAGCTAATCCTAGAAATATATTATTTAAACTAATAAATCAAGTTTAATAATATATTTAAAGTGCTGCTAAACGAATCCTAAAATTAACTGAGTACACCTACCAAACTATTTATTGAATTACTAATTTATTCTATTATAAAATGACCAAAAAAGATATATTGAATTGTGAAACAAATATAATTTTAATAAGTACTCTACTCACCATATTCAACACTAATAAAATAGCAACTGAACACTGGCGAAGGCACAAGGAGATGTCATTGAATGTTTGGGGTCCTGCATTAAACTTGAATTGATTCTTGCGTTGAATTATTGTCTTGCCTTGAAACTTGTAAGATGCTATTTCTTTGTTCTATTTATCTGCTAAACTTGAATTATTGTCTTGCCTCCATGATTCCTTATTGTAGATGATGATTGACAACATATTGAAAATAAAAAAGAATACTGGTGTTGTTGTATAAGAAACGAGAAGATGATTTTTTAGAGACGTGGTTGTGGTTGCAACTGAGGTGATGTATTTTATTTGGTTCAGTTAATTCCACAGGCAGAACTACCTAGTGGGCTACACTGGGTTGTAGCCCACGTAGCTTTTTGGAAAAGAAAATTTTAAACTTATATAGCCCATTAGCTGAGGCTATCCTCTTGTGGCTTCTTGGTAGTTTCTTACGTAAAGAATTATATCCTAATATCCGAATTGATCCCACATAATTAAGTATCCTCGATTATAATAAACTATGTTAACATAAAAAATATACATGTGAAACTTAGCCTAGCAGCAGTCCCAAAAAAGTTACATGTCTCCTTTTGTATTCTTTGTTATGAAAGTCTCATTTGTAAAATTTGTATCCCTAACTCTCCAATTTTAATATTTTCATTGATTTGTCTCCATAAGAGAAAGATTTGTCTCAATGAAATTCACCTTTTTACGAATAAGATGAAACGAAAATGTCACAAAGATATCATTTGATAGGTTGATTCGCAACAAGATGGATTCATATGACCAGGCCTGGGCTCGGATCGGTTCGGAACGGTAGAAGGCTCTTCCGTTAACCAAACCAAAGACTTCGGTAGTCCATTTTCTCTTCCGTTAATCAAACCAAAGACTTTGGTAGACTTCGGATCGGTTAACCTAATATTCAGTTCGGATTGGTTCGGTACACCGGTAGTTCCGTGATAAAGACATACTAATAAAAATACAATTTATAATACTTTCACATAACATAAGTTCTTGAATAAATACACCAAATCATCCTTGTAAAATATAAAAATCCAATAGTCTAATTCATCCAAGTAAGAAATCAAATAACTTAGTCACTATATCATTCAATATATACTCAAGATGTATTGAGAGCCACTTGTGTTTGTTGTTTGAACATTTGAATGTTATTTTTACTAAATTCTCTACATTTATGTAAATGATTTTGAATTTGTTTCTCGTTGGATTCTTTATTTTTTTCATGCTGAATACAACCATATAAAGAACATAAAATTTGGATCAACGTTTGTAAAGTTACAGGTAAAAAACTGGACAAAGGTCAAAACTAGAAAATATAGGAAATTCATAAATTCCTCTCTGACCATAAAGTGCTATAGTACCCGGGTGATAAAGAAGTGATAGAATGGTAATAAAGCAGTGATACAATGGTGATAAAAAAGTGATACAGCAGTGATAAAGAAGTGATAGAAAATGTTGATTGTATTTATCTTTAGTTCTTGTTTTGTATTTAAATAATAGAATAAGTATAAATATCAGATCGGTACGGGTTTCTATTGGGTTAGGAATATTATTTCCGTTAACCAAACCAAACATCTCGGTATGGATCAGATTGGAATAATTAAAATAAAAAAATAATTATTTAACCAAACCAAACCAAACCGTCGGTATGGTATGGTCGGTACACGGATAATTCAGATGAGATGCCCACCCCTACATATGACAATAACAAAATATTTCAATTATCTAAAGGATGTTAGTGTAACATCCCACATCGACCAACGGAGAGGGAGTGATGTGTCTTATATGTACATGCCCACCTTCATCTAACACGAGGTCTTTTGGGAGCTCACTGGCTTCAGAGTCATGGAAACTCTGAAGTTAAGCAAGTTAGGGCTAGAGTACTCCTAGGATGGGTGACCCATTGAGAAGTTGCTCGTGAATTCCCAGAAACAAAACCGTGAGGGTAGAGAGGGGGCCCTAAGCGGACAATATTGTGCCACGACATAGCCGATCTTGGGATGTGACAATTTGGTATCAAAGCCACTCTGCCGTGTGATACGAGTATGCCGACGAGGACGTCGGGCCCTTAAGGAGGGTGGATTGTAATATTCCACATTGACTAATGGAGAGGGGGTGATGTGCCTTATATGTACATGCCCACCTCTATCAAGCACGAAGCCTTTTAGGAGCTCACTGGCATCGGAGTCATGGGAACTCCGAAGTTAAGGGAGTTAGGACTAGAGCAATCCTAGGATGGGTGACCTACTGGGAAATTACTCATGAGTTTCCAAAAACAAAACCGTGAGGGCAGAGAGGGGGACCCAAAGTGAACAATATCATGCTACAGCGGAGCCGATCCCGAGATGTGACAGTCATGGCACAACTTCAATAGGTACACTTTCAGTTATGTTGTTAAATATAAATTCATTTTGATAATTTGTATTTTTTTATTGTATCTAATATGTATTTGTTTTAAGTTAAAACTTATTGGAAATTAGTCAATGTAGCTATGAATTGCATGGTTTATTTGATTTAATGTATACTTTTGTTTTAGCCAAAAAAATATAGCTAGCTCAACCGTCAAAAAATTCATGGTTTTGCCCTGTGGTGTTTGTGCACGTAGGACTTTAGCGTTTGAGGTATACAAGCTATTAGCTAAGTGAAACACGTTGGCGTTTGGTTTCTTTCACTTTGTGGTTGCTGGAGGAGCCGACTATTGGTGGGATATGTTTCTCTTTTTTTCTTTCCAAAGACTTTCAATTTTTTTTTCTTTACTTTGTGTGCTAGTGTATTAGAGTGTATCAGGGGTATTTTTGGTAGTTACACAGGATGTACTTAGTTAATATTACATTTTGATTAAAATATTATCGTGTACTTAGATCATAGGGTGTACTCAATTAATTTTGAGATTCGTTTAGCAGCACTATAAATTTAATAGAGAAGTTACCTATTTAAGTTGAAGGAAAAAAATTCTATAAATTCCCTCAATCAAATTATTCAAGAAATGAATAATTCTCTTTAAAGAGGATTATTCCCTCCTTAAATGGAAAAGAAGAGGTTACAAAGATGGAGGGCTATTTAAACAAGAGGAGAAGACAAAGAATGTAATTCTAAACTTCTTCCTAACTTGGGAAAACCCTAGAGATTACACACATACACACACACACACTCTCTCTCTCTCTCCCCCTAGCCGAATTCCCTTCTCCCTCTCACACTTGTGGTTGACCAGCCCAAACTGTCGCCATCTCTTACTTACTTGGCTCCCAAGCCACACATCTCTCCTGTAGAGAATTATCTCTGTCCTTTCAGTATATTATCTGCATCTTCTAAGACCATTTTACTGACTTAAACATCGGAAAGCCCTTGGCCACCACCACTCCGATGGTTCTCCATTGACCGCCATTTATCTTATAGGAATCTGGCAAGGGAATGGTCGAGAGAAAAGATTCATACGCAAATATTCTCCCGTGAGAAAATTGCACAAACATTTTGGTGCTTTCATTGAGAGCCTCGAAATATACTCAAAGCGAAGCTCACACAAATTTCAATAAGGAAATTTGTTTCCTTTCCATTTATCAAATCCATTCGAAGCACTTGAAACAACCATGGTAAAAAGTATCACCATGAGGAGCAAGACGATGGCCACAAACTCCACTGCGTCACCAAGTCCCCACGGTCCCCACCTTACACCGAGACTAGCAATTCCTATGCTGCCGCTGCCGCCATGCTTGGACCAGTCTTGGAGCAGGTGTCACCACACCCACCTTTGTCGCCTCAACCCCTAAACGTTGCACCTATTCGTGCTTCCGGAGACACTTTAGGTCATCATTAACTTGGCTCCACACAATTCTCTCATGCATGCCCAAACATCCATGCAGATCTCAATCGCAAGGTTGACGAGCTGACTAGGAGAGTTGAGGACCAAAGCAATTTGGTTGATTGGCTACTCAGGCATATTGATTGGCTACTCCAAGGAGAAAATAAATTCAACTCTCAAAGGGAGCCCAGCTACAATTAGGAATTAAAAAGCTCAGTGTGTATTTCACATCTCCTACATGCCCCATGTGTGACATGCAGAAGCTGAGGAGCATTTGTGGGAGTAAATAAATCCAACGAACAATCAGGAGGCACCACGTGGAAAAGAAGCAAACCCTAGGAATATAGTATTTAAATAAATATTCTAATTTTATAATATATTCATTATGGGGATTACCTATTTAGATTGAGGGAATAAATTCCATAAATTCCCTTAATCTATTTATTTCCTTCCATAACTTCCTCTCAACTCAATTAATTAGAGAGGAATAATTCTTAATTATTCCTTCCTTAATTGGAAAAAGGAATGTTACAAGGAAAAGACATTTAAGCTAAAGTTGGAAGACAAAGAATGTAACTTTGGAAAACCCTAGAGATTACACACACACACACACACACACACACACACTCTCTCTCTCTCTCTCTCTCTCTCTCTCTCTCTCTCACACACACACACACACACACACTTACCTCTCTCCCCTGCTCGGCTCACATGCTACCCATCTCTTTCATAGAGAAAACATCTCCATACCTTTCAGAAATACCCCATGATATTATTGACTTAGGCATGGAGGGCCCTTAGCCACCACCACACTGGTGTTTTTCTGATTGTTTTCTTGATCTTGAGGGGAATCTAAGGAGGGACGAGCGAGAAAGAATATTCATCTGTGAATATTCTCCGGTGAGAAATTTGCATGCACAAACATATATAACAAAGATTACAAAGCACAACCCACAACTAGCAGAAAAACTTGTGTGAAACGGTAATAGCATTGTTTTGCTATCTCTAGCTAATCACAGACTACCACATGAAAAAGTTATCACATATGGCATGTCATGATTGACCGGGGATAGCAAAACCGTTTCACACAAGTGTTTCTACACAACTAGTAAATCATAAAAGATTTTTATCACAAATGGTACCCGGACTTTTCACAAGTTCTCATTTAAGTTCTCAAACTTTCTAATCAATCAATTTGGTCTTTAATATTTTGATTCACACATCAGTTTGGTCCCTCTCATCGCATCTCGTCAAAATCTTCATTAAAATTGGTCTCTTACCAACTTTAAAGGGATATTTTCTTCAAAATACAACCTATCCACCTATGGCAGCTCACACATTTTGCTCAACAATGCTATCTTCTCTCTACATGGACTCCAAATATAAAACCCTAATTGGAGAGAATATGACCTTATTGAGCAAAAATTTGAGTTTTAAGACTAAAACGAGCCATATTTAGTTGAAATATATGTTTAAAGTTGATGTGTACATTTTTGAACCCAAAAAAAAAAAAATTTGATGTGTACAGCTTAATTTGATTTGAGAGTTTGCGGACTAAAATAAGTACTTTTAGGGTATGTTTGGTAGGCTGGACTAGCCAAGACAGTGTTAAATAACACTTTGAAACCAGCATTCAGTGAAAAAGGGACTAAAATAAATGGGATTGTATAGTCCATTGGTTAAAAAAATACCAGACTCGCTCGTTCAATATTGCGAGGATGAAATGCGGTTCACAAAATAGATAGCGTGCTATTTTGAACGCACGAGTCCAACCAACACAACCTTCACTCTCTCATTCTCTTCCTCTCGAACGACTGGAAGACCTCCATGGCGGTGGCTAGCTCGTCGAACTCGACGGTGGTGCCGTTTCCATTGGCAAGAGGACTTGGAGCTGGTAGCTGGTGGACTTGACGCCAAGCGACCGGAGCAAGTCAGCGAGCTTGAGCTGGGTGAGGCTGCCATCAGAGTCCATGTCGAATCGCATGAAGATGTTTTTCAACTGCTTATGCTGATTGGAGCCCTGCAACCATTGTTCTGGTAATGGCCAAAGAAGAAGAAAGAGATCAGATATGATCCCAATTGTGTTCTGGGCACTTGGGCCTTTTAAAAAAATTTAAAAAAAATTAATTTTGTGGTGTGGTAATTGGTTTGTGAAAAGTTATGGTGTGAGGCAAATTGGCTTCTTTTTTGGGTTTTTCCCTTTGAAAATTTGGAAAGAAAGACAAACAGCCAGGAAGAAGATGGGAAAGACAGAGGTATAGGAAGAGAATATAATTTAAATAAATAAATAAATTTATAAATTATAAATTATTTTTTTCACACATCAGCCCCAATTAAATATTTCTAATTAAATATAAATATTTTTCAATTCAAAATTCTTAATTAAATTTAAATATTATAATAACGAATTTTTAGTTCGACACAGCACCAAACATAGGTCTTCACTATTTTTACAATCCAGTTTCTTAGTCCGACGCAGCACTAAACGTAGGTTAGTAATTAATCCAGTTTAGTCCAATCCGAGCTAATCCAAAACAATCCCAGAATTTAGTCCAGTCCATGACAGTCTACAGTACCAAACGACCCCTTAAAAGTTCAGGGCACTAGTGATAAAAACCTTAATGTTAAAATCAAATTAAAAGGAGGATACGACGTCGTTAGGCTCGGGGATTGGTGAAAAGTTTTTGCCGTGGGGAAAACTGAAAAGGACCTCCGCCATCTCTTTCTTGGTTCTGCGTTCCCCCGCGAATTTGGAAAAAGCGCCATCTCTGCCCGTCTTTGTTGCTTCCTTCCTTCCTCGCTTCAATCTTCACAAGGCGTTGATCCCTCCAAAGCTTTTAGATCAAGATCACTCTCAAATCCCCCACAAACCCATCTGATATCCATGTAAGTTTTGCTCGTTCTTTATTTTTGAATTGCTTGGGTGTTTCAAGCATGATCCTTTATTTTCTTTTACATTAACATGTAGTTGGAATTCAATTTTGTTCCTTGCTTCGATCTGGCTCTGTTTTTCA
This sequence comes from Prunus persica, assembly GCF_000346465.2. Classification (NCBI taxonomy): domain Eukaryota; kingdom Viridiplantae; phylum Streptophyta; class Magnoliopsida; order Rosales; family Rosaceae; genus Prunus; species Prunus persica. The sequence goes on from NC_034014.1 coordinate 18,835,024, forward strand.
GTTAAGTTGGCTGTGTCTTGTGTAGTTAATTCTAACTTTCCAGCTTTTATTGCCATGAATAGGAAAGAAAAAAAAAACCTGTGTTTTCAGTGAAGTATGCTTTGTGGAAATTTATAAAATGACCTAATTGAATGATGATTATAAGGTTGATGATGGAATTACGTCCCAGGTATTAGTCATTAATAGATAGCTCTGTAGAATGAAAATGTTTGGTCAATATGTTTTGCGAGGTCATTTAACTTTTGCTTTGATTGCTTTTTTTCTTTTTCTTTTTTTGGACATTATCAGAATGGTTGCGAATGCTTTCCGCCATCCTGTTGGGGTAATTCAGCTCCATGGTTCTGTTGGTGACAGTGGTTCTATGAGCAAATGTAGGCAGATGTCTTTCAGATTTATCTCCAAAAATTTTGCGGTTGATGTGGGTTTGCTTAGAAAAGGACAATGTGGTTCTAGACAGTGTAAACTGCAAGTAATTCGTGCATCTTCTTCTCAAACTTCAACAACTGATCCAATTTTATCTACCTCAAAAGGTATTACCAACAATTCTCACAAGACAGCAAGTGTGTTTGCTAATTGTTGACTCTATATTCTCCCTTTTGTAGCTGAAAGTGCTTTAATACTAATTCGTCATGGTGAATCTTTGTGGAATGAGAAGAACTTGTTCACCGGTTGTGTTGATGTGCCTTTAACCAAGAGAGGTGTAGATGAGGCAATAGAAGCCGGTAAGAGAATTAGCAACATCCCTATAGATATGATTTTCACATCTTCGCTGATTCGTGCACAGATGACAGCTATGCTTGCCATGACCCAACACCGCCGAAAGAAGGTATCTTTGCTCAAATACTGAGATTTTCATTTGTACAAATTTGACTTTAGAGATACTGAAACTTTAATATCAAAGATAGTACTCGTTTAAGTAGATAATTGATTCATGCTCAACACATGTGGAGCACGTTAAGCATCAAGATATGAGTGTATACTAAATCATATTTGTGGAAAGATTTGAATTTGGGACCTAGCTGTACGGTGCCACCTAACCCAAAGAAAAGGGTCATTGCTCCTCTAATTTAATTATAGAGATAGCGTTAATTATTGATGTTTCCATCCCATTGGTAGTGTTTAGGCATAGAACATAGTCAACAGTTGTTTTTGAGAATGGAAAGTATAGCTAAAGGTTTTCAGCAAGATCTTGTAAATATGGAATTTCACTAATTACATGTGGTGTCCAATTTATATGAAGTCATATGCAAACCCTTCGAGACTTCTGGTCAATGCCATTGGAGATATCTGCCTAAATGTTTTTATTTTTTTGGACTTTTTAGAATCCTCTGCTGCCTACATGGTGTAGATAATAAAAAAACCACTGAATGCTCATTCTTGAAAACGGTAATTCTGGCCCATCTGGTTGCTTATCTCTTTGATCTATACTCTTTATAGTTTTAACTGCGAAACATATACTTGCCAGGGGCAGTTCCAAAGTCTTGCTTACTGTGTTTGTGGTCGAACAGGTGGGGTGTACTTCTGATTTTAATGTTAACTGCTACCCAATAATGTAAACAGTGTGACGTGACAGACTTGAAAGAGAGAGGTTAAACAAGCTGACTTGGACCTAACCATTTAATATCAAGAATTTTAACAGTATGCTAACTTAGTTGAATTAGACTGCTTATTTCCTAGAGAAATAGATATAAACTGTTATGGAAATCAAATTTACATAAAGGGAAGTTATGTATGTTATGCTTTTCAGGTACCAATCATTACGCATAACGAGAGTAGACAGGCGAAAACATGGAGTCAAATTTACAGTGGAGATACGAAGAAGCAATCGATTCCAGTTGTAACTGCTTGGCAATTGAACGAAAGAATGTACTTTTCTATGTGCTTTATTCTTTTACATGCACATCGTTTTACATTGAACAAAATTTGAGTAGATAGCATTACTAGCTATTGTCTTCTATAGGTATGGTGAATTACAGGGTCTTAATAAGCTAGAGACAGCTGAAAGATATGGAAAGGAGAAAGTGCATGAGTGGCGTCGGAGTTATGATATTCCTCCCCCAAGCGGTGAGAGCTTGGAAATGTGTTCACAAAGAGCTGTAGCCTACTTTAAAGAACATGTAAGCAGATCAGTTCTTCTATTATCTGATATTCACATGGAATTCCCATTAGAAGCTGAATGTGTGTTACTATGTTCTTGACTCTTCTTAATGTATAAGAACCTGACACGTTGAAATTGCATCGTAGATTGAACCAAAACTACAATCTGGAAAGAACGTGCTGGTTGCTGCCCATGGGAATTCGTTAAGGTCTATAATCATGTATCTTGAGAGATTAACTTCTCAAGAGGTAATGAGCATACTTTGAAAATTTCTCACCAGCCATGGAGTACTTTATATCAGTGGAAAATAATTCTCAGTACTTCGCGTCAAACAGGTTATTAGCTTAGAGTTATCAACCGGTGTACCACTGCTTTATATTCATAAGGAGGAAAAGTTTATGAGGAGGGGAAGTCCAGTTGGACCTACAGAACCTGGTGTTTATGCTTATACTAAGGTATTGACTCTCTGCTCATCTAAGTTGTTGACATCCTCAAACATGCAGCCAATTGTCTGTAACCTTACCTTATACGATCACTCAAAATCTGCATGTTATCCCTTGAACACTAGTCTCATTTAAAATTTCGAACTTCTTTAGACAACTTGATCTTAAAACTTAATTGAAAATTCACACATTTTGCACACAAGACAGTCTCATCTGAGAGAGGCCATTAGAGAATCACGTGGAATGAAAGAAGTTGAGTAAGTTCTTGGAGAAGGCCACCTTTTTAAGGAGTAATGCTCTTAGTTGTTTCATAACCAATGTGGGAATGCTGGAACTTTGGCTAGCTTGGAACCTGAGTCCCACATCAAAAATTGATAAAGCTTAGTGCTGTAGTCTATCTATGTCCATCTGCTCCTCCCAGAGGTGGCAGTTTATAATAGCTCATGGCACTTGCCCCGAGCTGGCTCATCAGCCTGGGTGAGCTTAACTCCATAGAACTTAGGGTGGGGTCAGATATTTAATCAAGCCCATTAGTACGGCTCAGCTTGTGGCACCCTTTGGGCTTGAGAACTATGTGAGTGCACTAATTTGACTGTCAAATGCTCAGACCAGTTTCCTGGTCATGCCAAGACTGATGACATTAGCTCGAGGATGAATAGTACACGTATATTATTTTCTGTTTCACCAGTTTTCTAGACATTGGTGTATTTCTATTGAGTCCTCAATGTCCAAGTTTTTTTTTTTTTTTTTTCCTGAATTTGGCAGATATTGATTTGTTGGGCTAAAATTAACTTACCCAATGCAAGCTATTTTGTTGTTGCTTAATCCTATTAGTCCAATGATTCTCTTTTCCTAGTCACCCTTTCCAGATATTTCATTAACTGCTTTCTACACTTTTTTCAAGCAGAGTTTAGCTCTCTACAGGCAAGAATTGGATAAAAAGTCGCATTGAACTATATAAAAGCAGGTAACCTCCTTGACGGAACATCTGTGCTGAAACATTTTTACTTGTTGAAAGACCTGATCTTAACAAATTGAGTGCTTAGTGTTTTGGTATAGTTATGTCCTATACACAGTATAACTATGTTTAACGTTGGATGTCAACCTTCAACTGGACATGGATTGATTGTGTAGTTCAATGTTCACGAGATGCTTGTTTTCTCAGGGGACAACCTATTTTTATTTGGGGGCTTTTTCTGTTTATGAAACAATTGAAGGACATATGCCTGGAATTCTGCAGCATATGAATACAGCTCTGTGCCGTACAAATTTTTGTTTTTCAATTTGCATATCAGAAGTCACTAATTAGAACAAGGCATTGAATTTCTGTAGTTTCAGTACATTCCTGACGTCAAAAGATATTGGAAAAACAAGAAAAGTCACATCATACTTAACAATGTTGAAACTTTTATTGTATGTTAGAGTGTGGGCATGTTGAAGGATTACAAAGGGCATGGCCATGATTTTGCTGCTATTTCTGAAACTTTAGTTAGATAGTTAGGCGATGGTTGACAATTGAGACAGATGTATTCGAACCGCCTCTTTTGTTTGATTTCCAAAAGTCAGAAAGGGGCTACTTTCTCTTCTTTTTTTTCTAGTTCTAATACCAAAACAAAAATGGTAACTGCCTTTTAATGTAGCTGCAATGTTGAAGTACTAATTTTGGAAGTACTTTTTAGATGCTACTTTCTCGACCGAAAAATTGAAGCATCAATTGAGTCTCAAATTGATTGCTAGAATACCATTGAAAAATATTATGAGTTTACAACTTAACTCTTATGTTGCATGGCCTACTTATACATGGCTCTGTTTGAGGGATGAGTATTTTCGAGAAGGTATGTATGTTATGTTGTCATACTTGTAATAGAATCATTGATCGTTCTTGACTAGACAAAACCGTTTGACAAGAAAATCCATTATTTATGTCTAATTGTGTTTCGTACTTTGGTTTCTTGTCTTTTCAGTATCTAAAATAAATAAACACTATCATGTCAGATCTCTATAAAATCCATTATTTGAAAGCTATTATATGGATGAGCTCTTTCAATCTGAAGGGGACAGATTGACCTTGAATTCTAACTGCATTTAGGTCTACAAAAGTGGGTGGATTAAGTGCAGGCCGTGTTGACAAAAAAGACTTATCATATGAATAAGACGAAGCCAAAGCTTAAAGCTTAATTAGTGCATGCATTTGTCTTAAGAAGTTTGGAATTGACCATAATGTGCACCTCAATTATTAATTAATTTCGAGCTATAGTTCCTCTCGGCCACGTTTGGTACCTCGTGTTTATGTGGATAATACGGAGGCTGACCTTCAAAATTTGTCTAAGTTGAAGGTAGAATATGGATTAGTCATGACGAAAACTTATTCCAATCCCCACAAAAATGGTATGAAATCAACATCTTATAATTTATTCCTTCTTATCCCTACAAGTGAAAAATCCTTATGCTCTACATACTTCAATTTACTTTGAATCTTGTGAGTTTTCCATTCCAATCCAATTTTATGCACCAAATATGGCCATCGTGTATGGCTAATTAGTAAATTGATCTACTGATGTTTGGAGGGAAGAACTCGTCTTTAATTCGAACTTGAATGATGTTTCTTAAACCTTACGCATGTAACCAACTTGTATGTTACTCGAAGTTATCTTTAATTACACATACTAAAGTGGAGTATGTGCAGATCTAACATAGATAGTAGTAACGTGCGGATATCTGCATAGGAGAAATTCTATATATGTAAAATGATTGAGAACTTGATTTTAATTGTTCACATAAAAAGTATAGAATATATATAATATGGTAATATTCAAAAAGGAAAACAGAGTAGATAAAATGAATTGGGATGAAATGACAACGACAATGTGTTGTGTCACTGTGACTAACGGTTTCTCCTCTTTACCGTCCTAAATTCTCCGAAAGCTTTGGCGCCAAAATCTCATCCTTCCAAACAGAACACACAAGGAAGAAGAAAATCATTAATCACATCAAACAAACCCAGCAAAAGCCAAAAAAAGAAAATTACAGCCACATTATTCAAGAACACATCAAAACCCAGAAAAGAAAAAAAAAATCAGCAATTTAATTTCAGAGATTATTAAAAAAACACACTCACTCAAAGTGTGTGACACAATTAATTGATATATATATCATATATATATATATAAGAATATATATATCAATGAATGAATGTCTTCCTCTTGTGGAGATGCCAACGTCGAAATGACCAAAGACGACACCGACATCACACATGATAACTCTGTCAAGAATGACAAGAAAAAGAAGGTATTTTATTTATGTATTTATTTATTTATTTCTAGTTTTCATTTTGTTTTATTTATTTATTTTGTTTTTTTTCCCCATGTTTTTGTATGAAGTCTATCATTCCTAGGCTTTTTGGTGTAAAGAGAACAGGACGCGAAGGCTCAGACGAAGACATATTCAAATCAGATGGGGATGGCATTGATTATCATCTAGGTATCTCCCATCTCTCATACATAAATATATATATATATATATATATATACATATGCCTTCTTCTTTTTTTTGTCTTTTTTATATAAATTTTAAATAGTTTTTAATTAAGGTATTTTCGTTTTTAATAGATTTGGAGAAAAAGATTGCTGCTAGGAGACAAGCTTTCATGGAGGCAACTCCTATCATGAGAAAGAATTTTTCAGGTATGCTGGGTTATGCATGCATATAATTTATTACAGATGTGAATTAAGTTTAGAAAATCATGTTTTGGAAAGTGATTTTGTGTAGTTAAATCATTTTTAATTGATGGGTGATGGGTCAGCTTTAGATTGAATCTAAATGATAGAGACAGGCCACTTACCACAAACAGATGGACTGGAAATTTCCCTTATCTCCTCTCGTCCCATTTTGGTAGCTGACCTAACAACAATCTGTTTTGATTATTAATTGTGATATATTTGTATGCCAAGGAAACACTAATCGTACATGTACCAAAACAAATCTAAAAGTTGTGGATCCCACTAATATGATAAATGTCTTCTTTGTTTACGTTTAGGTTTACTCGCAACCTTATTTATTTTTAACAGATAAGATATTCAGTCGTAGATCACATCTTTGAGTTACTAATATAGAAAAAAAGTGAGAATAGTTTTGATGACGAGTGTTACTATTTCGCTAAACTTGGAGATTTTCTTGCTTGATTTCGAGCCTTAGGCCTTAGCATGTAGAAAAATCATGATTTAAGTAGACTTTGTGAGATTTGATGAGCATAATGAAAATTGTAAAAGATGATGCTATTTTCTTATCTCTGCTATCAGATAGGCAGGCTAGTCCGGGGATTCAAAGCCTAAACCTATCAAACTTTGAACACTCTATGGCGCCAGCAACTGAGACTAAAGAATTCAGGTAAGAATTAATTCTTATCATCATCTCTAGCTAAGAGACTAAGACAGGAGGTTGTATATAAATACATATAGAGTTTAATTAATTTAGTTGTTGCTTTCAGTTAATTTTTTTTTAAAACAAAAAATTGTGGTTAATTTGGGTGCAGGATATTTGTGGCGACATGGAATGTGGGAGGAAAGTCACCTAACAATGGCCTCAACCTCCAAGATTTCTTGCAGGTGGAGGGCTCTTCGGACGTCTATGTGTTAGGGTACGTAAGAAATGCCTCACATTAATTAAAAAAATTATAATAAAAAACCCAGAAAATTTAACCTTTGTAGCATGAGACTATTTAATTAACATTTGTATTTTTCTTGTTATAATAAGGTTTCAGGAAATTGTTCCTCTAAGTGCTGGAAATGTTCTAGTGATTGAGGACAATGAACCAGCAGCAAAATGGCTAGCCCTCATAAACCAAGCACTGAATAAACCCCAAAACGCATGCTCCAATGTGCATTCTTCTTCAGATTCATCAAACCAGGGTTCCAACAACAACACCACCAAGGAATCCAAGTCCCCAGGCAGTCTCAACATCTTCCAGAAGCCTTCTCTAAAAGCTCTCAGAAAAAGCTTCAAAGCAAACAGTAGCCTTCTCAAGTCTTGCAACTGCCCTGTGGAGTATCCATACCAAGAAAGGCGGCGGATAAGAAAGCTCAGTGATACTACCAGTGAATCAGACTCAGCAGCTTCTCCTCGAAGCATTTATGGCAGTGATGGTAGTGTAGATGAATTTCTTGCAATAGCTGGGATTCAGTCCCCGTCTTCCTCTGGCGACATGAATTACCGCCTTGTAACAAGCAAGAAGATGGTAGGGATTTTCCTATCGGTTTGGGTTCGAAAAGAGTTGGTTCATCACATTGGCCATCTCAGAGTCTCCACTGTAGGAAGAGGAATAATGGGTTGCCTCGGAAATAAGGTTGGTAAAAACTCTGATAAAATTATTTGTACCGTGACAACTGACCACTAATATTAGTTGACATGATACAAATTGCAGTACTCCCACTTTGGTGTGCCTATTTACGCATAGTATCCACGGTATTTAATCAGATTATATGATACAAATAGTTTTCGGTCTAATACAATACAATAAAAAGGATGTTTAATGATCATATTATATATATAGCCTGATAATTGTTGAACTGTGATTTTAATCTGCAGGGATGCATATCAATAAGCATGACATTGCACCAAACAAGCTTTTGCTTCGTGTGCTGTCACTTGGCTTCCGGGGAGAAGGAAGGTGATGAGCTCAAGAGGAACGCAGATGTGACTGAGATCCTCAAAAGCACACAATTTCCCAAGATCTGCAAGAATCCAAATCGTCGTCCTTGTGAAAGAATAACTGATCATGAGTACGTACGTTTTAAGATATATGAAGAAAAGAGTAGCAGGAAAAATTGATGTTGCTTTGCTTTTACATTTCACCTTTTTTTTCTTTTCCTTTTGACTTTCATGCATGCATGGTTCAATAACTTGTGATCTTCTGATTATGTATAATTGTTGCAGTCGGATGATATGGCTTGGAGATTTGAATTATCGGATGGCTTTGAGCTATGAGGAAACAAGGGTTTTGTTGGAGGATAATGACTGGGACACCCTTCTAGAGAAGGATCAGGTTTGTTGTAGTGTGCCTTTCTAGACGACTTACATGGATTCTTGCGCACAATCTTGGTCAAGTTTCTAAAGAAAAACAGCTTTAAATATTATTCTTATATATTACAATTAAATGTGTTGATTTTGATTAACTAATGCAGTTGAATATAGAGAGAGAGGCCGGGAGAGTATTCAGTGGGTTCAAAGAGGGGCAAATCTTCTTTGCCCCCACTTACAAGTATTCTCAAAATTCAGACTCTTACGCCGGAGAAACTGCCAAGTCCAAGAAGAAACGACGAACTCCTGCATGGTATCAATCCTCTCCCCTCTTAATTTACTACAACACATTAAGTCAAACATTAATTTGATAATAGAAATATTCTCTTGTCATACTGTCTTGTCAGAGTAGTAGGAATCTATAAAATGTATCGTCAAGATTCACGGTTTAGCGATATAAGTCTAGCAAGAGAACATTATGTACCCTCTAGTTTGGTTAATTATTTTGAAACTATTATCGTGGTATATTTGATTTTTCAAATGAATATATTACAGGTGTGATAGGATACTATGGCGCGGTGAGGGCTTTGAACAATTATCTTATATTCGAGGGGAGTCAAGATTCTCAGACCACAGGCCTGTTTGTGCTGTGTTCTCAGTGGAAGTTGATGTTCTTAGAAGCAAAAACAACAGATTCAGAAAGGGCTATTCGTGTACCGCTCCAAGGCTTGAATATGATGAATGCATGCCTCAGAGACATAGCTTCTACGAGTTTTAGTAGAAACATATCCATCAGAATATTGTATAGGGACTCTTTAGGATTAATTACTTGCCTCCCTCTTCAACTCTCCTTTTGTTCTTCTTTTTTTAATTATGATTAGTGAAAACAAGATAGAACAAGATCACCTCTCTCACATAAGCGGATCTCACTTATGTAAGTGAGTGTGGTAAACCTCTCCAAATGAACAACTAGTTAGGGAACTAACGACAATTAATGAAAGTATGAGGCTCTATCACATAGTGTATAGATCAAAAGATAAATATTTTCACTAAGCAACTGTGTGCATGTGTATGTGCATCTAGATGTACCCCTCATTTGTTTAATCTTTTTTATTTAATTACGTTTAAATCTTCATATAATCCTTTCAGCCATAAACTTTATTTCATTAAAAAATGAACTAAATTTCACTAAATATAATGCATCTCTTACAAATTTTTTATTTATTTATCATATACATTTCCAATATATGTCCTAATCGGAAATGGGTTGGATTAGTCTCACTCACAACATTAGGTCACGCCACACATAGCCCTAAACCCAGTGCCGGGCCTGGGCCATTTTCATGAGCTCTACATGGTATCCTAGCTTATATCCCTCCCTATCAATCAAACTAATTAGTTTATCAGAATTTTTTTTCAGACAATTTAGTAATTGACTTTTCTTTTTCACTTTGGTTACTTGGGTTCCACTCATTACTCTAGTTTAGGTCACTAACTTTCATTTTACATTTACCTTTGTTCATGCCTTTGTAAAAAATGTTTTGACTTTAAAACTAGTATCAAAGCCAAAATATAAAGAGTTCAATTTTTAAAATGAAAAAAGTGTTGCATTAAGTATTTAATCCCAAATTGATTTGCTAAATAATGTGGTCGGCATGTTATCATGATGATACCCGTGAGTGATGTGGTAAACAATGTGGTTAGTAAATATAAATTAGTAATCTTATTGACTACATCTTTTTCATAGAAATAGTGTTATTGATGCATTGGAACAACAAGAAGAAATCTGAAAATTATTGCAACCTAGATAGCTACTCCCTCTTTGGTACATATAGTTTTGATATATATTGCTTCACTAATCATATCCCAAATCCCAAATTGAAGTTGATTCTTGGCTATGTGAGATTTCTTCTTCTGAACAAAGATTTAAATCCATATTTCCCCTTTGGATATCAAATGCTCTATCTATAGCCAGATCTTCAATACCACCTCCCCAATAGCTTGCTCCATAGTCTCCCACTTTAGTGTCAGAAACCTCACCCCCAACTTGACCATTAATTACAAGTGCACCACTGTTCTGACCAATCTGATTGGCCTTCTGCAGCTCCATATTAATCCAATCCACCATACTCGTAACACCAGTATCAACAGGGAATTCATCAAACAAAGGAAATTTCCCCTCAGCCAATAAACCAGAAGCACATAATGCAGATTCATGGTCTACCTTCGATTTCTTATACACAAACCCTAAACCCAACTCAGAACTCTTCAAGCCCTGACGATTTTGCCAAGCCTCTTCATCAAAGATGCTGTTCTTCCTCTTTTCACTGCTGGGCAAGCTGCACATCCGCTTCCCATTATTCTTGCCTTTGATTTGACTAAGGCCAGAAGGGCTTTCTTTCTGATCCTCCTTTTCATTTGAGTCAGAGATTTTGAGGCAAGTCTCAGTAAGTTGCAGAAGGACTTCTTCTTGATTGACCACTTTTGACCAAATAGCAGTCTCCTTAGCAGTCATTTTATCTTGCAAACACTTGCTCTGCCTCACAAGCCTTCTCATCCTATCTGAATTAGGAGCCATGTGCTTGATCACAGCAGCCAAGACACTCACTTTCCAAGCCTTTTTAAGATCATGAGGCTTCCTATAAGGAGGAGCACCATGATCTATAGAAACCCCTTGGTCACCCCACCAAAGCTCCTCCCCTGTAGGCCACCATGGAGGAGCCAAGCCCTTCTCCAATGGGAACCTCCTCTGTGCAGGCACACAGCGCTGCATCAGAGCAGAAAGCAGAGACCCCAAAGTAGTGTCTTGCAGTTCATGAAGAAGATGAGCATAAGAGCCATGGTCCAATTCACCTTGCTCAAAAATCAAAGCTGGCAAGTACTCAGCTATGGCAGTTGGGGCATTTCGGTTAAATATCACTTTGTCCTTCCACCACTCTCTCAAGCTATCAGAGGACCCTGTCACTGGCTTCCCCTTCTCAGGCACAATCCCATACACAAAGCCCTTTCCTTTGCAAACCTCCATGATTTTCACCATGTACTTGAGTATTGAATCTTGGGCTCTTGCCATTTTCTTCCGACGAGACACCTCTTGTTTTGCTAAGGTCTCGGCTTCTTCTTCTTCTTCTTCTTCTTCTTCTTCTTCTTCTCCTTCTTCTTCTATGATTTTTCTATCCTCCTTGAACTTTCGTAACCGCATATTATCTTTCCACATTCGTTTCTTGAGCTCACCATAGCTGATGTCTACAGCTTCTTCTTCATCTTCTGCTAGCACTCCGAGCCCTGGAGGATCAACTTCTCCATGAAACTCTACCATAATTCAACTATTTGTGTTGCTCCAAATAACCCCAATTGATATAACTATGCAATATGCATGGCCATGATGTTTTGATTAAGTTGTCTATATAAGCAACTAAAAAGAACCCAATGGCGGTGTGAAACCAGATTTTGAAACATAAATGTGAAGAGGGTTTCCTATTTTCCTTTTTCGGGTATGAACATAAATGGGAAGGCTTGAGGACAAGATTGGCATTAACGAGGTTGAGGGGAAATTTTGGAGGATTCTGAAGAACAATTCAAGGAATTACGGGGGCTTGTGAAGTAACAAATTGTATTTGTGGGGAGGGTGCAATTTGCTTCCAGCGCCGTAATGTCATTGTGTTTTTTTTGTCCTTTTTAAAATTTAAAAAAAAAATGTTGCATGCATGAGGGACACGTGGTGTCAATTTGATTGCCAAGCTAGGCTCCTTATCCATTGCAAGATATATATAAATTGCCACTCCAACTTTACTGGATTAAATAATTAATTACCGACAATAAATCTTCTGGTTTTAGAGTTGTTTTGTGGTGTGTGGAAAGGGCAGGTTTTGATTCATGGCTACGTAAGGAAGTTGTGTCACCATCTTCATTCTCAAACACTGAAAGTCTGAAACCACATATTGCATGCGTAAGAAATTGCTGTACTAAGAAACTTATAATGTGTTTTGGTTTGGACTTTGGACATTGGAGAGGGGATGATGAATGATACATAGACTTGGTCCTTCCTCATAGTTCATGCGACGTTCTCTCCATTTCACACATTCTAATTTGAGTTATATGCGTCATTGTTCTTCTAGAAGAAAATAACACTATTGCCTTCTAAACAAAAGAGAAAAATAATTCAACACTGGTGTATTGGTTTTGTATAACTCATTCATGGATGCAAGGAGCTTATCCTCATGCCCTAAAGATATAATGCGGGGTTATAAAGAGGGATCATTAATAGCCGTCTGATCAAGTGCAAAGTTATTATTAAATTGCTGGATTGAACCCCTTCATATAGAAGTTTCCGCTCAGCATGGGGCTTGTAACCGTGGTCATATTTACGGGTAGATTTATGGCTAACTTGGGCCATGAGTTTGAGCTGGATTTTCATCATTGCGGGCCTTTTTGGTTGCTGAAGGCCCAACTCAGGACTATAATACAACTCAATCATGAAAGTTTTCTTCTTGTTATTCCCTAAGACTGAAAAAAGAAAAAGAAAAAAAAGAGACTAATAATTATCCGCCAGTCAGTGCTCAATCATGCATCCTTTCATTATCTGATCATGAGGCATCTATGAGATCATACGGATTTCGTTTATACATGCAAGAAACTAATAATTGAGCAGAGATAGAAATGAAGTTATATGAATTTGCTTCAATGTACTACCAATATCTGCTACCATATCCTAGGACAGCATTTTTGTTCTTTCAAAATTGATTATAGTCTCATTGTTGTTGTTCATAGAGCTATATCCAGAAAATTCTACAATGATGAATGAGACTTTCGTTTCCCCATGAAAAAAAGTAAAAGAATGATACTTCTGTCATTGCTGCTAGAGTTTTTGTTGTTGACTTTTTCTCCCATCTATTAAACTTTGGGGGGGTTTCTACAAAGACTAAACATTTCTTTCGAGCCAAAGACACAAAGCATTTTTTTCTCTTGGGAAGGTAAGTAGAACTAGTAAACGGGTCGTGTTTGTCGTGTTCATGTTGATTCGCTTTTCTTATCTGGTTAACACGACATAACCCGTTAATTTAACAGGTGAAAAATACCAAACACGAACACGACCTGTTAAAATAAGGAATGACACGGTACGACTCGTTTTACCGTTAAGAATTAAAAAAAATTACAAAATTATAATAAAAACTTAAAAAATAATTAAAAATAAACTAGATAAGAGTTTGGGGAGGGGAGAAGGAGGAGAAGAAATACGAAGAAAAATAGAAAGATATAAAGTGCAAAACTACTCCTACTCTTAATGGGTGATAATAGGTATTCTCAAAGTCACATGATTCCATTTATTTTCAACTCGATCCGTTAAGTTCCGACCCAAATACTGATTCTTTTGTACAAATTTATGTCGTATTAACGGATCATGTACAATATTGCCATGTAAGTATGGAGTCTAAAGTCTAAAGACCAGTATCTTCAAAAATTCAAACTAATTTAACCTTCACTTGTGGAGCTGGGCTTTCTAAATATCCCCCTTTTCTTCCTATATTTTACTCAAGCAGATTACCATTTTCATTACTCTCTTCTCTAGACTCCGGATATGCTGTCTCCAAATTTTGCGGCTCATCTCTCGTTAGTATAATTTTTTGCCATCTTTCCTTAACACATTAAGCCTTTTGCAGTGTCATCACAATCACAAAAATCGTTGTGAGCCATGGGCCAACTATGAAGTAAACATGGCACATGAACAAAAAGAAAAACAAGTTACAAAAAGGTAAAAAGTAAAAAAGAAAAAGGTCAAAGACAGATTGGCATAATAAAAGCTAATAATAGAGGCGCCAACAATGGAGTGAAATCAAAAGTTTACTTCATAAAGGAACTAAATAAAGGTGGATTGCCAAAGCACTTGTATATTGTACCGACTCTTTTCCCAAAGATGGAAAGAATGCTTTGGCAATGGGATGGCATCCATATTCTAGTGTTTATTACAAGCATATCCATGGGGTCCAAAGACGAAAGCACATTTGACATATTTACAAAAATAATTCATTAAAAAGACGAAAAGAAAAATCTCTATACACGCATATCAAACTATGATTGGCAGAGATGTATGAACTATTCTGTAAAAAAAAAAAAAGGCGTCATCTTATCTTTGATCTGTTTCTGGTATGAACACACTGCAATCCTAAAGTACTAGTCTCCAGCTATCATTTTGACTCTTCTGCTAAAGACCCAATGTAATTTATCTAACAGCTAATACATTACTAGATCTCTCCCCCTCCCCCTCAACAAAAACATGCATTCCTTTTGGGGTTTTGGCCAAGATTCTTTCTTTGCCCACTAAAAATATGCCTGCCTTAACAAATTTGTAACTCCCATACTGCACAAAATTGAGTGCTTGTATATACTGGAATATTCAACTAGTGGCTACTCATAATTTCGACACCAAAAGAAGAAATAATAAGCAGAAAGATAAAAGATAATTTATATTATGTTTGATTTATTTTATTTTGGGGTTCATTTTGATCATCTTTTTGTGTGTAGAAAGAGAGGAAGGAAAGAAAAAGAGCAGGTAATTTCCCAATAAGCGGATTTTAAGGAGCCGTTAGAGGATCCCTTGTGAGACCTGAGGGCAATTCTGTCATCTGAGCACCTTTTCCAATATAATATTGATGTTGTATTGTATTGCTTTCTGACACGCACCAATTCTGCCACTGTGCTCTGTTTAAAGCAGTATTTTCTGCAATGCAATGCTGATATTGAAACGCCAAAATAAAAAATAAAAAATAAATAAAAGAAACTCTTTGGTTTTTTTTTAAATACGAAACGATCATTTAAATTATTTTAAATTAATTTAATATACAAGAAGGAACTCGAATTTGAACGCTAAGATTTTATAATTGATTTTACACAGAAAGGAAAAAACAAAGAGAGGGTTTTTCCCATCAAAAAAGAAGAAAGGGTTTTAGATTATTTTCCAAGAAATCTGACACACTCTACGAGGCTCTTTGCTCTCTCACTCACCTCCTCTGTGACTAAACCATACTGTACCAGATTCCTCTCTCTCTCTCTCTCTCTCTCTCTCTCTCTGCTCTTTCAGTCTCCGTTCATCATTTCAACAGTTTTAGCCTCGCCATCGCTGCAAAATCTTTGTATCAGAGGAGCCTCCCATAAAAGCCTCTGAGTCGCTCAGGTTCTATTTTTTGTGGCCAACTCTTTCGCATTCATTGCTTTCAGTTTCGGCCCGTTGGGTTTCCGTTAATGGGTTTTCTTTTATGAGCCCCAACCACTCCTACACTCTGGCTCTGCTGCTTTTCTAGCTCACCCTGCTATGAAAACAACTACTTGTCTCTGTTTTTGACTCTGAGCTCTGTTTTATGCGAACCTCATAGTTTTACTCTGAAACAAAGTTCAACGATTTCCTCGCATTTTCGCTATCTAGGTCTTGTCTACATCTTCAAAACCAAGTCTTCCTCAAGTGGGTTTTTTGTTTGCTGCAAAACCCACATATGCTTTTGGGAGCTGTAATGCTAAATGCTCTGTTTTTCCTCTGATCAGTAATATAAGGTTTGGGTTTGAAGAAATGGTTTTTCTTATTTTTCCAAAGCTGTTCTTTTTAATTCATTTTCTTAGTAGTTTGTTTTTGCTTTGAGAAGAGTGTTTTCAGTCTTTTTGAGACGTTTAAAATGGGTTTTCTTTAACAGATTTTATTGAAAATTTGGGCTCTTTGTGCTTTCATGAAACGGGTTTTCTTTCTTTTTCAGAGGTTCTGTTTGGTTGCCAAGAAAATGAGCGTAATTTCATGAGCTGGGTCCCAAAATTTTCCTTCTAAAATGGGTGGTGCAAACTCTAAAACTGAGAAGGACGAAGCTCTGCGTCTCTGCAGAGAGCGCAAGAGATTCATCAAGCAAGCAATTGATTCAAGGTATGCTTTAGCAGCTTCTCATGTATCTTACATCAACTCCCTTAGAAACATTGGCATTGCGCTTCGGCGATACGCCGAGGCTGAGGTGTTGATAGAGTCGTCTCTGTCAACATCAGACAAGACCCCATCACACTCCTCCTACCCTTCACCGTCGCCATCGCCTATGGCTGAGGCTTCTGACTCGCCTATGCACAGTGAGAGACCCATTTCGCCTCCTGTGGCGACTCTGAGTTATATGAGGTCAGGAGGTGGTGCTGCTGTGACTGTAAGGTTCAATCCGCTTAGTAGTAGTTATATGGATGACGATATTCCGTTGCCACCACCACCACCTCCTCTGCCTGAGGAAGATTCTTCTTGGGATTATTTTGATCCTGTTGATGAGAGTGAGAGCTTTAGGTTTGTGGGAAATAGTGGAGTGGATGTGAATTTTGATGATATCAGAGGGTGGAGACAGGTGAGGGGTGAAGAAACTAATCATAGTGTGGTGGAGGAGACAAGGAGATGGGCAAAAGTTGGATTAGATGGAAATAATGAACATCATGAAGGAAGTAAAAGGCTGATAATCGAGCAAAGGGCTTCCGAAGGTTCTGGTCATTCAATGACTCAAAATGATAGTGTAGAGCATAATGGCAATTTGATGAACTCGGGAGGAGTTGATGGGTCTCTGCAAGCAGGTCATGGTGAAGCGAGACAGTTGAACATGGGACGTAATGCCAATGGGGCAGCTAGAAATTTGACAGGCCAAGTTGCACTTGAGCAGTCTGGTTCGAAGAGAAGGGAGAAGGATTTATGTGCAGAAAGAGAGGACCCTTCGGAGTTTATCACCCACAGAGCTAAAGATTTTCTTTCAAGCATAAAGGATATTGAGCATCGCTTTTTCAGAGCTGGAGAATCAGGTAGAGAGGTCTCCAGGATGCTTGAGTCAAACAAAATCAGGGTTGGATATTCGGAGGCAAAAGGTAATTTTTAATGTTGGTTGGAGAGTGTTGTGTTTTGTATGTCCACTTAAACTGCTGAATTAAATCCCAGCATTTGCTTGCCTTTGCGCTAGTGCCACTGATAATTTTAGTAGGTTGAAATTTTTTTTTTTTCCTTGTTTTTTCTCCATAAACTCTTTCTGACTCTTCAAGTTTTGCAGGTAGATCATCAGCTTTGGCTGTTGTCATTGCTTTCCAGATCGTTTTCTGCCGTGGAAAGACTGCACTTGTTTCTCATGGTAAGTTGTTGCAATTGATATGTCACAAGCTAATTATCAATCCAATAATTACTTTAGGGTTTGGATCCTAGTAATCCTTTGGTTTTGTTTGAGGTCTTTTCCATTCACTCATCACTTCTGGTTTTGTAAAATCCTAGTAATCCTTTGATAAGTTCTTTTATTTGAAGCACAGGAGTTGTGCATCGGACACAAAGAAGCAGACAAACATAGTTGTCCCTTAATTTTGATTTGTTGTGTGGCATTTGTTGGATCAGTTGGTTCACATGCATTATTTGCATTTCATGCAGCCAAACAAATGAAGCCTCTTCGACCTATTCACATTTTATTTAATGGAAGATAACTCTTTTACAGAATGATTGGAAGCTCCTGTGTCTTTTCCCACCATAATATGAGATCTTAATGATTTTTTCAGAACCTACTCAACATGCAACGAAAGTTATTACCTGGAAGAGGACAACATCTTCGAGGTCATCTTCATCAAGGAATGCTCTTGCCACAGCATCAAAAGATGATGTTGATGACAGTGGAAGTGATTTTGTTGAAGAGTTTTGCATGATTGCTGGAAGTCATTCCTCCACTCTGGAGAGACTGTATGCTTGGGAAAGAAAACTCTATGACGAAGTAAAGGTACTTCGTTGAAGTCTCTGCATTTTTTTATTAAAGAGTCAAGTATCTTGTTTGACCTTTTCATTTCTGTAATCTATTGTTCCATGCTCTTAAACAATCTGCCACGTGATCTGCTTACCTCAATCCATGATTCAGCACATAAATGTGAATGTATGAATATTCCTGGCTTGGTAGGGTCCGACCAAAAAAAAAAAAAAGATGAATTATTATTATGGTAATAATATATGAAAAAGGATCTTCCTAACAATCTTGCTTATATAGCAGAACTGGTTTTTCAATAGATGTTTTGCACACAAGAACACCCATATGTACATACATATACATACTTTGAAAGAAATAGTTGAGAGGGAAAGAGATACTCTGTATTGTGGAGAGTATGATTATTTGATGAAATCAGTTGGTAGATGAAGTGAGTATTGCTGGAAACATCAACTTTTTATTTTGCATCTCGTGAACCCTGTTTCTCTGACATTGAATACAGGAGAAAAGATAATGATTGATTTTTTTTTCCTTTTTTGCCATAGTGATCAAACTTATTATGTTATTGGTTTTCTAGCTTTGTAATCATCTTCTCACATATTTTTTTGGTTCCGTAGGCAAGTGAATCTATTAGGAAGGTGTATGATCAGAAGTGTGATCAACTTAGGAATCAGTTTGCAAAGGATTGTAGCAGTCAAGTTATTGATAAAACCCGTGCAGTTGTAAAGGATCTTCATTCACGAATAAGAGTGGCAATTCACGCTGTTGATTCAATATCAAAGCGGATTGAAAAAATGAGAGATGAAGAATTGCATCCACAACTTTTAGAACTTACTCAGGGGTACGTAGGATCCTCTTGTTCCCATAATGGACTTTGTGGCCACTAAATGTTATTTTCCAGTTGTTGGAATTCAATTTTTTTTTTTGTTTCAAAGCATCACTAACCTTGTATTTGTGAATGGTGATTCTGTGTAGATTGACCAGAATGTGGAAGGCCATGCTTGAATGCCACCATGCGCAATATATTACCATCTCATTGGCATATCATTCGAAGAGCTCAACAGTAACTTCCCAAGGAGATTCCCGCAGGCTGATCATGGCCCAACTTTTGGATGAGATTGAGTGTTTTGGCCTGAGCTTTGCAAACTGGATCAACAGCCACACGTCATATGTTGAAGCTCTCAATGGTTGGCTACATAACTGCATCATGCAACCAAGGGAGCGTTCCAAAAGCAGAAGGCCATTTTCCCCTCGTCGAGTTGTGGCCCCACCCATATTTGTTCTCTTTCGAGATTGGGCAGTCGGGATCCAAGCATTGCCATCTAATGAACTTACTGATGCAATCAGAACCTTCTTATCAGATCTGCGTCATTTGATGGCACAACAAGCAGATTCACAGAAAAACCAGAGGACAGCTGATGCAAACAACGGAGAATCAGAGAACAAAGATGACGAGAACAGTGAAGAATCATCTCCAAACCTGAGCTGCATACATTCGAGCTTGACAAAGGTTCTGGATAGACTGACTAAATTTTCCGAGGAATCATTGAAGATGTACGAAGATATCAGACAGAAAAGTGAAGCAGCTCGAATTGCATATCTAAACTGCAGGCCCATTAGATACTAAGTTTATGTAATTATTACATATAAGCATCTCATAAGTTTGTGATTGGATACAGGTGTGTAAAGTTGAATTATTGCAAAGAGCATTTGGGTAGGAAAAGTGCAAATTTTTGGGCAAGTGCATACGATTTTAGAACCGAAATAGGAAGAGTTTTCTGCCAAAACTCGTGATTGGCTATATTGTTATGCATTGTTATGCAACTAGTCTCAGATAGTGCTTTGTTTGTTTGCCTCATTGGGGGTGTTGAAACTTGATGGCAGACCACTTGCTCTGAGGTGCAAGCCATTTTCACATGGCAGAACCCGAAAAAGAAAAACCTGTTATGGGTAAGATAATGGAAGACATCTGCAATTTCCAATTTACATGCAAAGGTTCCCTTGTCATGCAATCCACATTTAAAACTTGTATGTCATATATCAACCACCAATTGCCTTTTGAATAAGAATTTATAATGTTATAAGTTACAACAGTACATGACTATTCCTGCCCAGAAATATCACTTTGTCCCCAAACTCTCAATAATCAATTATTGTGAGGGGCCAAAGTTTGTATTTTCTCTGAAAAAAAGTATGGTAAGAAAAGCAAGAACTTTAACCAATCCCTTGTTATGCCAATTTGGCTTTGACAATTATTTCCTGCTTTTTCTTTTTCTATAAGAATTAAAAGCCCACGTATTGTGTGTAATGAGAGTAGGCATCTGACTGCATTGCAATTGGGGCCCGTGTAACATGATCTGGAATATCAAAAGCGTCTATCAGTTCCCTTGCTATATTTCTCACTCGGAAACTCAGATATTCTGAGAGTTTGTGGATTGCCTGCACAGACAGAAATCATCAGTCAAAATTGGGAACTTCAGGGCATTCCTTCAAATGCCATGCATGATGCATTTGTGACTATGTCTATTCAGGCTTACATATGGTTTCCATTATCCTGACTCATAGTGAAAGCATAGAATCAAAAGATTTTTAGTTTTATTTTTCATGCTTAATTGGATTATTAGTCAAGGTGTTTAAATACCTTAGCTTTGTTTGGCGCCACATAATCAACATTACGATAGGTTCCTATATCTTTCCAGATTCGTTCCAAGGCATAAAGATCACAAACGAGTTTCAAAGCAGCTCGAGAACTTGCATCCGGACAGCTGGCACATAAATAGCCCAAATTAGAAATACAAAACCATAATGGAAAGAGAGAAATGAAAGTAACAGAGAAATAAGAATTACTTCTGAACAGATTCGATAAATGTGGCAAGGATGACAGACTCAATATGGGACTCTGCAAGTGTCAAAAGGTGATTTAAGCATCTATTCCAAGCACCAAAACTTCCAAGAGTTTTAGAGTGCTTGCGTAGTCTAACGGCAACACTTTGGAGTAATCGAGAAGTTCGGTACTGCAAGAGGAAAATTATGTGACTAAAATTTCAGTTTTGATTTAATACTAAAAGTAGGATTTGAATTCACCAAAAGAAAAGTAGGATTTGAATCAGAAAACCAAGATAAAACTCACTCTAAAAGCATCCAACTGGAACTTAGGATCTCGCAAATGGTCTTCACTTTCCCAACGAGCAGTCACTGGATTTGGCTGAGATAAATATGAGTTCATGGACTCTCTAAGGTAGTTCCATGTAACAGTGAGTGTGCCCCCTTGAAATTTCTCCTTGTATTGCTTCAACAGATCACCTGCCACCTGCATCACCAGTGAAAAATTTCAGAGTAGGTATTGCTTTACGACAATTTTTTTGGCATATCTATTTCATCTCTTGTTTGAACATTTCATGCTCTACTGATTTGGAACCCATGAATGTTTTATCCTATGAAACAAACTAGAGCATACATCATAAACACTCCAAGCAAGAGTGTAGAGAAAGTGATGTGTTAGCAACCTGTTGTAGAAGCACTGTGTTGTCCCCTTCAAATGTCTGGAAAATGTCATGGTCATTCCTCAAGCTACCAAAGCGGTTGACAGCAGCATACCCATGGCCTCCACAAGCTTCCCTGCAGATACTCAATGACTTTGCTGTATATCCTGTCACATAAGCCTTGAGCCCTGCTGAAAGCGAATGGACATCACCAACCAATTGTTCATCATGAGTCTTTTTCATCTCTGCATATTTCTCCACCAAATGCAGCGTAGCAAAATGGAATGCATAAGTTGAAGCCAGCATTGGCATTAACTTGTGCTGATGGGACTGGTAATCAAGAATAGTAACTTCAGGTTGCTTAGGAGGACCAAATTGTTGACGCAGTAGAGAATATCGAATTGCAATTATGGCAGCAATCTTGAGGACACTAACTGAAGAATATGCAAGGCCGACTCTCCCACCTACAAGTTCCCCTAGTGTGGCAGCAAACCTTTTATTTATAGATGGTAAGCTACTTGTGTATTTCCCATCCCGGGAGACATCTCCAAATCGATTAAGAAGATTATCACGAGGGATTCTCACTGAGTGGAATCTTAATGCTCCGTTGTCCACCCCATTCAGACCAACCTTATGGCCACAATCATGTATCTCAATCCCTGGAAGAGTTTGGTGGGTCTCGAAATCCCTTATTGGCACAATGAAGGCATGGACACCCATATCAGAAACTCCTTTGGTATCGTGAGTTGGCAACATGAGCTTAGCAAAAACTGTAGCAAACTTGCCATGAACAGCAGCATTGCCAATCCACCATTTGATGGCACCATCATTGGGTGTGTCGATTATAAATTCATCCGTGAGTGGATCAAATGTTGCCACAGTTTGTAGACCTTGAACATTTGAGCCTTTAGGCACCAAAATAAAAAACAAATGAGGTTAAATCTGAATTCTAGATAATGTAATGCACCAGTACCTAAGAAATATAAACAGAAAACAAATAATAACAAAGAAATGTGAACCAAAAGATGATCAATAACCATCATGAACCTGTCTCTTCTAAAAAAACAAAAGGGGATAATTAGCACCAACCAATCAACAGTTATTACATTAACCAAGCGAAAGGTTGATAGACCGTGGTTGTTATACCCATTTCAGCATCCAGTCCATACAACTCTGACACTCCAAAACTAAGTGGCTAAAAAGTAATCAAGAATCTTGGAGAACTTTCTTCATACTATCTCACACATCATTAATCTTTTGCTCATTGGACACTTTTTTCCATGTGATTTCACTTCCTCAGAATAATATTAGTCATTAAAAATTACGATTTGTGCTCACTGAAGTAAAAACTGCAAAAAGTTGCACGAGGGTCACCAATTCTTTCCACATAATCAAGATGCTTGAACACACAATGAAAGCATGTCTTGAGATGTCACAGAAATTAAGTGTAATCTTAATATCAGCTTGGGCAAAAGCAACCAAACAAGTAAACAACTGGAAGTAACAGAAACAGCTCACCGTGATGCAGTTCTGTCATAGCAAAACAACCTGGATAATCCATATTGTCAATACCATCAAAATACTTGTCCTTGTGTTTTTTAGTTCCTAAATTGAGTACAGAACCTCCCCAAAGACTGCACAAGTGAGGGAAAAAAATCAGTGTGATAAAACACAAATTGTAAAGATTAAGGCAATTAACCATCAAACCACGTTTCAGGTAAGCATATACTGGAAGAGAAAAGGCCCCATGACAAGTTTTTGTCAATCTAAGAACCATGGAATTACATCAATTGAATCCAAACAAAAAAAATCAGCAATAACAAATGTGATGATAAACTCTGCGGACCCTCTATTTTAATGGAAATTTCTGCCTTAAAAAATTCATTGTAGTTCTTATAAATATAGTAACCGTCCATTCCAGAATATTCAATTTGCACAACAAGGCATGTAGGCTATCACAAGGTTCCCACCACATGAAAATTGTCTTAATTGTCCCTTGCTCACCTCATGAACCTTCTGCATGTTATCAAATTTTTTATAAAAACTTGATTTTGCTATTATAGTCCCAATGTTGACACGCATCCACCTTAAGCCCATCCTGCTATTTCTAATCATGCACATTGCACCTCAATCACCAAATTTTCATCTATGCTCATGGGTGGCCTTCCAGCAGTGTTAGTATAGGGTTTTCCATTTTTCACAAATTTTGTTGGTTTACCGTTGTTTCAATAGCTTGAGCTGTTATAAATGTGAACCAACAGTTATTTTATACCGTAAACAGCCTCCCTCACAAGTGGGAACTAACACATGAACTACTTGAATTAAATTGTGAGAAAATACGGCAGAGCGCGGACCTCCACCTCCTCTCCATTACAAGCTGAATTTCACTGGTTTATCACTGGTCCCAAAAACATAAGCTTTTGGATGTGGACCACCAATTGTTTTGTATTGTAACAGTTTTGTCTACTTACATATATATGTACCTCTGTGTGTGGAGCAGAAACAAATTTACTGCAGTAACAATCATCCAAAAGCAATTACAACACAGAGTAAAACAAACACATACTATGATGTACTAAGAGCGAAAGCTATGATTTGGGAAATCGAACGAGACAATTCAAAGAATCATGGTCATCCGTCATGGTAAACCCACCAATCCAATAATCAAACAAGACAAAACCCATGTCAAAAAACACCTTTTCCCCAAAAATTCCGATCCCAAACTCAAAATTAAAAGCCATCATTAGCAACCAAATGCCACAAAACCCAGAACCAGAAAAGCACAACAATAAACATCATAGTAGCAATAATCACCTGTACTGCACCCCCATCTTAATCGCAAGAGACACGTCCACGCTTCCAACGGCTTCCAAAATAGCGAAGTACTTAGCCGGGTCTTCAATCACGTACCTGAAAGGCCTAATCCCAGCATCTCTGACCAACGCAACAAGCTGCCTCATACAAAGCTCACGGTGATCATCCTTCAAAATCTCAAGTGGCGTCTGAAGATCAGGCCTGTTGTTGAAGTAGTCCAAAACTCTGTCTTGAATGTCTTTATGCTTGCCTCTCAAGTAATTGGAAAGACTATCTGTGTCCACCTTCAGCATCGCCGCTTTGGCGCACTCTAGCAGCTGAAGCTGGTGGTGGGTGGCGTCGTTTTTAGGTTGTGGGTAATTGGGTGTCAGGTGCAAGGACAGCCGTTGGATGCGCCTGTTGGTGATGGACTGTGATTCGTCCTCCCCCGTCGGATCTGGGTAGGGGCTTTGCATTTTTTTTGTTTTAATCAGAGACAGAGAGTCGGTGGAGGAGGAGGAAGAAGAGGTTGGCTGGTTTGTGGGGAAGGTCTGAAAATTCGAAATGGGAAAGATCCGCTGGTTCGTTTCCTTATACGCGAGAGGCGATGCGGTGGAGGTTGGCGTGGCGGCTGCGGATTGGTGTGGAAGTTGGCAGTTAGTCTTGGCGCGCGTTTCAATGTCATGGGATATGTATGCACGATCGAGGGTGATGTGGTGTAAATATGGATTTTAGATCAAATTTGTTCTTGTGACGTATCGTTGCGTCCATTCAATAATAAAGGATTAATATCACAAAATGTTGTTAATGTTTACAAAATTATCAGATTGTATTTTTAATTTTTTTCTGTCATTCATGATGTGTGATCACAAATAATTTATGCTGTTAGTTTCCGTTAAAAACTTTGCTAGTTTATTGACGTGGCACATATATATCACAAAACATCTCTGAGGTTTACGCACTTATTACAAATGGTCCTTGCAAAATTTTTTACTTTTTTTATTTAAAATTCATAACATTTTGGTTTTCTTTTTAAATTTTATGAATTTTAAATTATTTAAAAATATATATTGTATTTTAAATACATGTGACACTATATTATTGGAAATGTAGGATCCACATATATGCCACATTAACAAACTAATGGAGTTTTTAAAAAATAATTTAAAAATGAAAAAAACCAAGGGTTTAGGGTTCATAAAAGTCCCTCAAGGTTAAAATCCTTCTATAAATGGTTTTTGTTGTAAATATTAAGGTGGAGCCCACCTCCAATGATAGGAGCTTAGTCTATATAAGGGCTCACCCTTCCATTTGTAATACACACAATGAGAAGAGAAAACATTCCCTTCTCTCTCTCAATTTCTTCTCCCATTTGTAAGAAACACACATAATAGAGAGCAAACATTCTCTCCATCTCAATCCCCTCTCTACAATTTCTCATTGATTTATAACACGTTATCAGCACGAATTTGTTCAAACTATACCAGCTGAAGATGCTGTCTCCGACCCTGAAAATTTTGTTGGAGGACCAAGAAGCTCTGTCTCTGGGATTTCAAGAGAGAGAGAGCAGAGAGAGTGGTCTGGTACAAAAAAAAAAAAAAAAAATCTGATCGGCCCTTTATCTTTCTCTCTCTCTCTCTCTCTCTAGCTCCTCAGCTTCTGCTCATTGTTGATGAACAATGGAGGGAGGAGATAGACCACCTTGGCTTCGTCTCAGTGAGAAGGAACACAATCAAATGGGAAATCTTTTAATTTCTCTGAGGTCAGAGTCTTCATTCAGAAACTCACTCAGAGAAGTCCCTCGTTTGGTGAAGAAGCAGAACCAAGATGGGCTCTGTTTCTCTGAAGATTGGTGATGGAACAGCCAGATTCAAAAGAGCAACGCTATGTTCATCAACCGTCAATCTTCTCACGGATCCGAGCTCTAGCTCTCAGGCCTCTCAGAGGCCACGCATGACGACGCCGTTTCCGGACGCAAGTCCCAGCCTTTCGTTCCGGGGCTCCTACCACCGTCGAGCCCAATCCGAAGTCCAATTCCGGATCCTCGACGATAAAGATGAGTGCGAGGCCGAGGCACCGGCATAGCGACTCGGTTGACGCGTCTTTGGACAGCATAGAGGCCAAGAAGGCCATGGCTCCTGATAAGCTCGTCGAGCTCTGGACTGTCGACCCAAAACGAGCTAAGAGGATTTTGGCAAATCGGCAGTCTGCTGCTCGGTCAAAAGAGAGGAAGGCCCGGACATATCAGGCTTCGTGGTTAGCCCTCGCTTCGTGTTCGTTGTTGGAAATATAATTGTCATCATTCTCCTTGTCAAGTCCGGCAGGTTTTCAGGTAAAGACTCCAGCACAGGAGCTGATCTTTACGATGAGTTTGTTCACAACAGCGAAGAGAACCATGAAATGGTCATGACCCATTTTCCGATTCCACGACTCGGGCGAGTCGGTGGTCAAGAACTCGATCTCATCCCCTGATGATTCCTTGCCCATGAAAACAATAGCCGGGGGCAGTATAGCAAATACCACCAGAGAGCCTTAATCTTCATCTGTCATGGATACGCCATGGAAAATCAGCAGGCCTTGAAGGCTATGTCAAAAGCTTTGATGATGTAGTGGATGACTGTACCAATCACTTCACAAACATATGTGAAAGCAGAGAATATGCTGTCGATTGAAAGCCATCTATGAGGGAAAGTTGGCTGGACAGCACATGTTGTCGAGTGCGCATGATTACAGCCCCACCCACATATTCTGCTGCACATGTGAAAACCCACCGAAACAATAAAATAAAAAAAATAAAATAAAAAAAAATAAAATAAAAATAAAAGGGGATCACTCAGCAAGGGCATAAGCGAAAGAATAAGCGATAAAGATCTCTGCTCCCTTACCTTCCCTATTATTTCATATTATATTTATCTGCTTTTCTTTTACTAACCATTAACAAAAATGGACCCTTGGTAATACTAAACATATTATCAGTGGGAGACCGTTACTAATACTAACACTTTTCATGTTCGGTGGTGGTTTTTACCCCACATTTATTTTATTTACTGTATGGTGTAGGTTTATTACCCATACAATCAGTATTTATTTAAAAGGGTGGTGCGGGTTTATCGTCCACGCCTTTACTTTCATTTAAAAGTATGGAGCAGAATTAGTGCCCATACACGTACGTTTACTTTATGAATTTAATTTACCGCACATTTAATTTTATTTAAAGTATGGTGCGGGATTAACGTCCATACAGCAAGCAATTTAATTTATGCATTTAATTTACCGCACATTTACATTTATTTAAAAGGGTGGTGCGGGTTTATCGTCCACGCCTTTACTTTTATTTAAATGTATGGAGCAGAATTAATGCCCATACAAGCACCTTAACTTTATGAATTTAATTTACCGCACATTTACATTTATTTAAAGTATGGTGCGGGTTTATCGTCCATACCAGTAATTTATTTACCAGCAATTTATTTTATGGACTAAATGTGTTGTATGATGAGTTTTTCACAGTATATAGATCAGGACCAGAAGTTCCTTGATCCTCATCATACAATTACATCAGGACTTGAAGATCCTTGATGATGATGTTAATATGAGAGCTGACAGTCTCTCCGATACTATATTTGTAAACATGTGATCGGACTTGAGGGTCCTTGATCCCTGACATGTAAATAAGGACCTGGGGTTCCTTAATGATGTAACAGTACCGTATTAGTTCATAATGCCGTACACATGGATGATAACTGTACTGGCAAATGTACTGTACACATGAATAGTGCCGTATACATGAATAGTGATGTATGCATAAATATTTACCATTTTGGGTAAACTATCACCATTCAAAAGGGAACCTGCAGTTCCTTAAACTCATGGATGAGCAATTAAATGAGATGCCAGAAGTTCCTCAAAATATGGACAATTATGTAAGGGCTTGAAGTCCAGAAATATGTACAGAAAATTGTAAAAATGTCCATACCATGAGAATATGTGATTTTGGCCCGAAGTTCAAAATCTAAGGGGATTGAATGTCCATACCATGAGAATATGTGATTTTGGCCAGAAGTTCAAAATCTAACAGTGTTGAGAACCTGAAGTTCCAACAATTAAATGGACAACCCTTGAGGTATTATTGCAAATTGTGGTACGCCACATATCTCTTTGGCATAAGAGAATGATGAATTGAGGCTCCCCACATATTTTGTTATATCTGGGCCGGAAGCTCATGAACCCAAATATATGAGATATTAGCGTGGCTTTTACTCAATTCATATTTCATGTCCATTTTGAAAAGTGACAGGACCCGACCCAATTTCCGCTTTGGAATCCGAGCCGAATCCTGTGCGTGTACGACACCTGGCGAATGCCGGGCACGAATGACCTTTTTACCCTTTTCTTAAACAAATTTCTTAAAATTTACTTTCGACTTCTGCCGAAAATCCGACTGAGTCTACCCTGTATTTTGACCAAACACAAAGTCTTCCACCTGTCAAACAGTCTCAAAATCCTACCAGTTCCTTATGTTCAACAAGATCTCAGAGCATTTCTATACAAATTTACAGGATTTACAAAAGAGTTACAACGAACTCCTACACTTTGGTGGTGGGTCGGAAACTAGGATGATGGCCCGAGTGGTTTCCTTCAGGAGACCGTAGTCAGCCTGATCCGCAATCCTGGCACTCACGGTCCGGGCGTCCCCAAAACTCGTGAGGCAAATGTCAAGTGCACTGACGTAACTGAAAGTAAACTGGATGTCTGTAGACATCATCATATCCGAAGGCAACATAAACCGAAGGCAATCTGGATGTCCGTAGACATCGTCTTATTTGACGGCCACCTGTTTCTGTAACCGGGTACCCACAGTGGTTTAAGAAAATATTAACTGCTGAGAAAATATCAAATATAAATGTCATAATATTTCTGAAAGATCTGATGAATAACTGAATCTTTATTCAATCTATAACTGTACTGCCCTTTTTATCTGATAGAAAACTCAAACTCTGCTTTCTATAATTCATGGTGGTCTAAAATAATTATCTTGGATAAAATCTGACATCCTCTGTATTCTGATAAAATCTGAGCTAGATATTTCTGAATCATAAATCTCAAAGTCTGTTGTCCAAATAACTTTAGCAAAATCAGCTAAGCAATGTATAGAAGGAATCTTTAAATTCATAGGAATAAATCACACTGAATAAAACTGATTCAGAAAATCATATAAAAAAAAGAAAGGTCCACTCACTGCTGGTCCGAGCTAGCTGGACCTCTTGGAGGTCCCTCCTGTGGATTAGCTGGACTCCTGGTGCCTAATTATCCATGAATAATAAATTAATAAATGACTGGATAAATAGAATTTTAAATCAAATACCCTGCCCCCGGCTCTTAGAAATATGTACATTTCTTTCCAGATCACTCCTATGCCCACCTTAGCTCTTTTTAGACACTTGAACCACTTTTGGAAGGTCCGACGCTCAGTTAAGCGATAAACTGTCAGATCGGCCGACCCGGGACCCGTGGGGTCCACGATCTCCGATGGCCAATCTGAGCTTCCCGGAGGGTTTCTCATAGGGCGGGAACCAAGTTCTGCGAATTTGGTCCGAATCGGACGGTCGGATCGGCCAAAATCGCGTTATCGCTTAAAACTCTAACCCTAGCCCTAGGGTTCGCGATTCCGGAGTATCCGGGACTCCGATTCGAAATCCGTTGAATCCTACACGATCCTGAAACAATGTAGGACAACATATCCGAAATGGGGTGCGATCCAACGGCTAGACAACACTGCACCCGGAAATCGCATATTATGGAAAAATCCGTTCGGGGCTCAAACGGACTCCGAATTGAGTTCCGCGAAATCCTACGCGCTCGTGATGGCACGAGGGTCTCAAAACTGGCCAGAGCCGTGCCACCACCCTGGCCCACGCGCTGCCACACGCGCGGACCGATTGGGTGTCCAAAGCGATTCGGGTGTGCCGAAAAACAATCTTGGAACTGAGACTCCAAACTCCTACCCTAGGTAAAACACCCCATTTGGAGTCACTTTTGTTCTTGGACAACCCCCGAAAAGTGGCCGGAAAGGGCCGATTCTGGCGGCCGAAGTTCGGCCAATTTCAAATCGAAAATTAAGCAACCTAAAGGTGAAATCGATCTAAACCCAGCCAACCATCAGTTAGAGCACGAAACATAGTTAGAAATCGATACCTCACACGACTGATTTGGTGTCCGGATGAGGGAGAAACTGAGGTTGGAAAATCGGCCAAAACTGCTGCTTTTTCCAGCAGTTTCCAGCGGCTCCAGCAGGGGCGGCGGACGGCTGAGGTTGCTGGCGGAAGCTGGCCGGTGCTGCTGGGTCCGTTCCGGAGGGTCGGGGTGGCTTGGAAGGTGGCTGCCCTTCTGGTTTTTCTGAACTATCGGGAGGGAGAGAGAGAGAGAGAGAGAGTGAGAGAATGAGAGAGTGAGAGAAGAAAACAGATTTTAAAAAAAAATGATCTCCCAAAATTTCCATTTTGCCCTCGTGAGTATTTTGACCGTAACTTCTTCATTACAACTCCGGTTCGGGTCTACTCCATGTCTACGAACTCGTTTCGCCGTGCTCTACGCAACGGCATAAGCGGAATTGCCAAATTCTTTTCCGATCAAAAAGTCAAATTTTCCCCCTTTTAAAATATGCGAGGGCAAAATCGTCTTTTGGCTCTCAATTTTTAGATATTTTGGTTTGGGTTCTTACAAAAAGGGCAAATAAATTATGAGTTTGTGTTTAGCTCAGGCCAAAAGTTTCGGGCTCCCATACGTTGAAATATGAAATTTGGGAGAGTCGATGTGGTTATTTGAACCTATAAGGCACAAGGTTCCAAACCGTCATTTTGAAATGACGTAAAAACCACAGGTGCAAATTTTAAGAATATGCTCAATTATTATAACAGGAAAGGAGCAAGTTGAAACGCAGTTGCTCCAATCAAGTTTTGCAAAGGCCATATCTATAGGAGGAAATATGGCTACAGTTTTCAGGATCCCAATATTATCTCAGATCCCCATATTATCTTTTTCTTTCCAGAGTCCAAAACTTCACGTGGCCTCTGATAATGCCTGTCGGCACTTTCGGCTTTTTCAAGTATTATTTTCATCAAAAACCGATCTTGCTTTACGGATTTCACGGAGCTACTTTTTCAAAAGTACCCCGAGAATCTCGCAATTTTCCTATGGTTAATTTGAAATTCACCGGTTCTACCTATTCATTGTATTTGTGTATAAATGTGTTACTAACGAAATTTTCTTTGCAGAAGACATCCAGTTTTCTCCATACCTAGTGATGCGATATCTACTTGTTTTTCTTATCAAGAAAAGAGTTGTGATTTTACTCTTACAGGATATAATTAGATCATCAAGCGCTACATTTACTGGGCCGATACAAGCTTGAATGATACTTGAGAAAAGTTTCTCCCACCTAAGGATGTAAGCAATACTTGTGTTATTTTATGCTTATATACTTATTTGATATTTTATCTTGAAAGGTAACCAAATGGGAAGATAAGTCCGTTCCAAAAGAATGGCTTGTATGTATCCATGGATTATTAATGCAAATTTTACAGATTGCAAGTTGGATACATTGATAATACACTGCACAGATTAAAGTCCCATAAGAACAACATATGGGTATAGCAGTGATCAATATGATGCACGCCTGTTGCGTAGCAAATGATATGGATTGAAGTCCCGAAAGGACAATCCTTTGACATGTCAATATTGATATTATGCACGCCTAATGCGTAGCAAATTATATGGGTTAAAGTCCCATAATATGGGTTAAAGTCCCAGAAATTAATTGACATGTATGTATTAATCTGTGGCATGCCTGCAGCATGACAGATATATGGGTTCTAAAATGTTCCAACTCCCTAAATGGAGATTTTCCACGCCCTATGTAAAATAACGCTCCATTGGAGGTTATAATCCACATTCTCACATAATAAAAGCCCCATGAAGTGGCTTGGGTACCCAAAAGCAAAGAAATGCTTATAATTAATGCATGCGCATGCAAATGAGAATGGTGAGATTATGAATTGATGAATGACAATTTTTAGTTTTGGAGTAGCTACTCAAATCATCAATGGGCTGTGTTGATTGGAACCACGTTCAATTATTAAATGTCGACAATATCATTGGCCAAAATGGAACGAGGTAATTCCATTATAAATGAGAATGAACGTGAAAGAACAAACCCACAGTACGAACCCCAAAAGATGTTAATACTGAAATTTATACTTGGGTGTTCGGAATAAAAGGGAATATACCTACTTTGTATGACACACTGTTTCTGGCAGAAACGAGGAATGTTGGGTTTTCTCCATATTTACAGATTCAATTGTGCTCCCCCCCCCCCCCCCCCCCCCCTTATTACACAATTACGGAGACCAACATATTATCTTTAAGGGTTATTAAATGCACAGAGCATATCGCCAGAAGCGATTCCCTAAAGATGTATAAATAGCTGGGTTAAAGCTATATAATGTATCATAAAGTTTAATCCCTTTTAGACAAAATCCGTTGAGAGGATTGACATTGCATAAAGCAAGTCCCTAAAGGACATGTGCTTAAAGCACAAAATTTGTACTCAATATTAATATGCATAAATTACCTCAGTGAGTACATTGATTATAATGTGATTGCAACACATTAAAGCTTCTGCAGAATTCACGAAATATTTGTCTCGATCGAGCATTATGCCAACGAGATTCTTGCTTATACTAAGAAAATATTGAAGCATTTTTATGAGTCTTATCCGTTGGTCCTTAAATGTTTTTCCGGAAGTATACTAGACCAGATAGAGCTCAGCTCCACACTGTACTCTTTTTCCTTCATCCAGGTTTTTATCCCATTGGGTTTTTCCTGGTAAGGTTTTAACGAGGCAGTGTCGCTCAAGGGTTTAGGGTATACTATGAAAATTTTTATGGTCGCTTACTGAACAAAAGCTAGTCCTAAATTTTTCAGGGGAGATATTCATCAGGGGGAGCATGGTTTTAATAAAGACCTTCATACACTGTACTCTTTTTCCTTCATCCAGGTTTTTATCCCACTGGGTTTTTCCTGGTAAGGTTTTAACGAGGCAGTGTCGCTCAAGATTGACTCACAGAAGCAGTGTCAACTACGATATTCAGAAAGCTGATCAACAGTATGACTTAAAGATATTTTGCCAAGCATCAAGGGGGAGCGCACCATCAATAAAGATCTTCAAACACCGTACTCTTTTTCCTTCGTCTAGGTTTTTATCCCACTGGGTTTTTCCTGGCAAGGTTTTAACGAGGCAGTGTCGCACGCGCGTCAATACACATAGAATTTTTATGTTACACATGATTATGTACTCTTTTTCCCTTTGACCAGTTTTTGTCCCACTGGGTTTTTACTGGCAAGGTTTTTAACGAGGCATATTCCGTATCATTTGTGGTCTCCAAGGGGGAGTGTTGTAAATATTAAGGTGGAGCCCACCTCCAATGATAGGAGCTTAGTCTATATAAGGGCTCACCCTTCCATTTGTAATACACACAATGAGAAGAGAAAACATTCCCTTCTCTCTCTCAATTTCTTCTCCCATTTATAAGAAACACACATAATAGAGAGCAAACATTCTCTCCATCTCAATCCCCTCTCTACAATTTCCCATTGATTTATAACAGTTTTTTCATTTTTAAATTTTATGAATTTTAAATTATTTTTTAAAAACTTCATTAGTTTGTTAATGTGGCATATATGTGGAGTCTGCATCTTCAAAAATATAGTATCACGTTTATTTAAAATACAATATATGTTTTTAAATAATTTTAAAAAGAAAACCAAAATTTTATGAATTTTAAATGAAAAAATAAAAAAATTTCGCAAGGACCATTTGTGATAGGTGCGTGAACCTCATGGATGTTTTGTGATATCTAAGAGATTTGTGGTCACTTACCGTTTGATGTAAATTCAACGGTTCACTCATTCTTGCACTCCTTTTAAGAAACTTTTTTGAATCATTGAATTAATATCCAACGGTGGGTGACCACAACATCTTGGACTCATGTGGTCCAAGAGATTGGAGCTGTATATATATATATATATATATATATGTCACGTCAGCAAACTAACGGAATTTTTGACCGAACCTAACGACAGAGACCATTTGTGATCACACATACTAACATTGAGGACCACAAATAACACCCAAAAAATACATTAAAGATGCAATCTGATAGTTTTGTAAATCTTATAGACGTTTTGTGATATTATAGTTGGTGGATACTTAAATACTTTCCATTCTTGCATTCTCTCTCTCCTCTTATTCGACAATATTTAAGCAAATCTAATGGTTAAACTTTATTTATTTTAATTGAGGTCTTGATATTTTTTTGGTTTGTGGAGGCTGAGTTTTGCAAATGAATGCGATCTTCTGTTCTCTGGAATTTTTAGTTTGAAATGACTTGCACACCTTAATTTAGTCTCTCCAAGCGTTTTAGTTTTATATGGTGCTTGGTTTAACCAAGTGTGCTGGTTTATGTGGAAAATCTATATTTGCTCTTTGTGAATGTGATTGGGGGAAGATTATATTTTCTTGATGATGTTGATGTATCCCCCTTTTTGGAGTTGTATCACCATTTGTGGCTAAATTCTTAATATGATTTTCACTTGATAAAAGAAAATATGCTAATCTAATTGAATTCAATTCAATTTTGATGTGGACTTTGGAAGATTGAATTGGATTTGTAAATTCAAAATATGACGTAATTGGATTAAATGACACAACTTCTGAGAATACAATAAAATTCAATTTAATCTATTGATTGTAGTTGATTTCGCTTTTTTTCTTTTCTTTTTTTTGTTTGTTATGTTTGTTATTTTTCTAATGATACAGGCGTTTGAAATTGATGGAATTATATTAGTATTTATTTAGTAGATCTAAGAAAATCTTCTTTGTTAATCAAGGAGGGTCAAATACCTGAATAAGTGTTTCATTAAAAAAAAGGCCAAAGCAGCACCAGCAAAACACAACAAACAAGATAGAGGCTAAATTAAGCTCCAAACAGAGAGCTGAGACAAACAGCCTAAGTCACAAAATAGCAAAACTCCCGGAAGACAAGGGAGGCCATTTGACAATAAAACTCCCACAAGAGATGGGGGTAGCCTGACAGTTCAACTTTCCAGTTGCTCTGCTCTGATTCCTTGCTCATCAACAACAACAAACAAGCGAAACTTGGGCTAGACAAATGTTGCACAAAGCGGCCCAACAAAGCCCAACCCTTAAAAGAGTCGCAAGACCAACTGCGACGATTAGGATGAATGAAAGCAACACCAACTGCAACGACACAATAAACTTCAAACTGCTCTACTGCAAAACTGTCTTGTAAGTTGTAATTTCCCCACTGCTAAAATGGCATGTAACTAACTACCTACAAACTTTGATGGCCATGTTTATCCCAAGTTGTTGTTGTCCATCCATGGATGTGGAACAATTGGCACTGGTATTGTGGGCGAAAAGGGTTTGGGGTTGATTACGAGATGGGATGGAGATGGGGCAATGGGTGGGTTACTGGTGGGTGATTGGTCTTTCTTGGGCAAACAAAATGTGAACACAATTTTTACACTTTCTCACTCCCATTGCGTACTTTTTCTCGCTTGTTATCTCATGCAATAAATTCTTTTTTAGCACATACATAGCATGTAGGAAAATTTCTAGTATTATAGAACCAAATCACTTTTATTTAGCATTCAAATCTTGTTCAACATTTACATTTATCGAAATGTGTGAATGATTGAACAATGTGTAACTAAGAGCATTCCAATAGCCTCTTAAACAATTTTGGAATGCTAAAATAGGTAAGTCACATCAACAAAATTCTCTCCAATAGCCCTGTCAAACTCAGTCGTCAAATTCAGTCATCAAACCTGCAACCTTTTTTGTATCAATCATCAAACATGCAACATTTTTTTCTATCTCCACGATTGGTAAGTTGACTTTGGCTCTTCAAAACATTTAATTTTACTTTGGAAAAACAAAACCTACCTTGAAAGTGTTAAACTCGTACTTTTTTTTTTTTCAAGTAATAAATGCATTCTTAACATGTTTTCATATTTTTCATTCTTTTCCATAACACTGCATTAATTGAATTGAAGAGTCTGGGGCATAAAATTTTAAAGTAGCAAATAAACTTTTTCAAATTTTCTCATAGGTCAACAAACTTTAATTTGAAGAGTTTAATTTACTACTATTGTTGGAGATGCGAGTAGCGAATTTAACTCTTCAAATTAAAGTTTGTTAACCTATGTGGCAAATTAAAAAGGCTTACTTACTACGTTAATAATTTATGCCCCAACAAACTCTTTAATTCAAGTAATGCAATGTTATAGAAAACAATGAAAAATGTGAAAAATATCTACTTATTTATTATTTGAAAAATAAAAAATGCATGTTATTTTTTCCAAACATAAAAAAACAAAAAAACAGAAAAAAAAAAAAAAAAACCATGGTCAACTTATCAATCATGAAGAGAGAAAAAGAGGTTGCACGTTTAATGACTGAATTTTATTTTATTTTATTTTTGTCGAAGGAATGAACATGTCATTACCAAAAAGATACTACAAAAAGCCCAAAACTAAGTCAGGAAAAGAAAAACAAGGGCTCAACAAAAAAGAAAAGAAAACAACAGTCCAATTCCAAGTACAAACACCACCGTCACCGGATCTGCCGCCGTCGTCATTAGAAGAAGAAGGTCCAGAGGAACTAATAAGGGAGATCTGAAAAGCATGGATTTGGAGGAGCAATCCACCAACATTTATCATACTCAATCGATCCAAGTAGGGGTCAAAATTGACCATTAAGTTACATAGGCCACACATCCATGGCAAAAGCTCAGATATGCAGATGGGTTGTAGGAGAGAAGCAGCTGCAACAATCCAGTAAACAACCCAGAGAATCATAGGGAGATAAGAGAATTTTAAGGTTTCAAATCTGATGGGAGGGGGAGAGGAAAAAACTGATGTGTGGGTGATGGGAGGGGAGGAGAAGTAGGTGAGAGAGGGGTGATGGTTGAAGTGAAAATGGAGAGGAGATGCATATGGAATTTGAAAGGACATATGGGCCAAAATCTAGAAAAGCAAGGAGAAAAGGCAAAGCAAAACAAAAAATGAGGAAAAGAAAAAGGAAAAGTCACACCAAAGGTGGCAGAAGTGCCGCCCCAAAGGGCGGTAGGAAAACCACCAGCTGCTACTTAGAAGAGAAGGTGATGGAGGAGGAGAGAAGTTCGAGAGAGAATGAGGAGCCTCTCTCTCTAAAGCTTTCTCAGTTCAATATTACTAACTTGATGACTGAATTTGACAAGACTATTGGATATGATTTTGATGATGTAGTTCACCTATTTTAGCATTCTAAAACTGTTGAAGAGGTTGTTGGAGATGCTCTAATGATTCATAACTTTATGCTCCATTTTGTAAATTTTCAAAACCTAGTAGGTTTTCGAGGGTATAAAATTGATTGGTGGGATGGCGTTTTTTAAATTTAAATTTAAATTTTAAATGGGAGGGGAGAGAGGCGGCCCATAGGCCCATTAGTTTGGTGGCGCTGGGCGCAGTTTGCTGAATTTGCTGACTTTTCAAACTTTTGGAGGGCGGGTCATGGTCAGCCTCTCATCACTCCCGCCTGAACAAATTTTGAGTTAGAGATTCCCCTTCTCTCTTCTCGCGTTACCCGCCCACACTTCTCCATTTCAAGATCCTCACTCAGATTTCTTTCATTTTGATTGAACAAACATTTCCCGATTGCAAAAAGGTCAGTACATATCTCTTTTTTCATATGGATTTTTTCTGTTCGTGTCTAAATATATATTCCTTGAATATAAAATTCATATCTAGGGTTGAGTTAGAATTCCTAATTTTACATTATGTAGTTCTTCCGAATTTTCTGGTATTTAGGCTTTCTAAATAAGTAATATTCTTTGTGGGTTTTCCATTTTTATTTTCTGGATCAGGGGGTGGAGAATTCATTGTTTTTGGCGAACCGGAGAAGTGGGTTTTCGAGGGTCTCAGTTGAATACTCAATTGAGTTGACAGATTTCGTTTTTTGTTTCTCTGCAAGTGAGTTTCATTATGAGTAGTGATAATTCCAAAGATGGGTTTTGCAAAACCCGCCCGGTTCTCGGTGATTTGACCAACCGGCCCATAAAAAGGGGGTTTTCGATGATTTCAGCTGATTCGAAACCTAAATCTGGAGATGGGTATGGTAATAATGTGGATTCTGAAAATGGGGATTCCAAATTTGCCAAGCAAGTGTCTTTAGGGTGTGAGAATATAGTAAGAGAGAAGTGTAAGACCAAAATTGGAGCAGAATGTAACCCTGAAGCTTTATCTTCCCCAAAGGGCACACAAGATTCTGAGTTTTCACCTACTTATACTGCCACTGATGATTCATCGAATGACAACAGTGACTCTGTTACCTTGACTATGTCAAATGACATTGCGGAAAAGTCCAGTGACACTGGAGATAATGCGAGCAGTGTTATGGGGGTTGCTGATGCGTTGATGGATAATTGCACGTCCATTGTTTCAAATTCCAAGTGCTCAGGACTGTGCAAGAATGACTGTTGTGATGGTGGAGAAAAATGTCAGTATGGGAAAGCGGAACAGACTTCTGATGTTGCTCAAAGCATTCCTCTATATGAAGGATTAGTCACTGTTGTTCGCGGGAATGATGAAAAGGATCTTGATGATGGTAATCTGGCATCAAACAAACATGGTTATGCCAATAGTTCGAGATTGCCTGGGTCACATTGTTGCTCAAAATCCCATGAATTTGAAAAATTGGAAAGATGCACGACTCTTAAGGGTGATAATGTTGCTGGTTTGAACGTCGGTGATGACTTTCTTAAAGGTTGCTCTTGTTCGTTTTGCTTGAAAGGTATTACAACCCCTGGTTATGCTAGTTTTATACCTGATTGCTTAGGATGTGGAATGGATATATGTAGACTAACATGAGTTTGGTTATTTTGCAATCTGATAATCAGCCGCTCACATTTTGTCAGACCTTCAATACCAGGATATCAAGGGTCGAATTTCTGGTAAGTTGTGCAGAATGTGTAGAAAATTTACTCTGGTGAACATTTTAAATTTCTATTTGAATTTGCCTTTCTTTTCACTCTGGAATATTTTACATTTTACCATTTGGATTTCTGGCAAGTTTGTGTAAAATGTGTGAAATGTTACTGCAGTGGGCATCTAAAGTTCTTTCTTGACATTGTTTCTTTACTTTCAAATAGTTTATTTCTCATTAATTTTACAATTTACCCTTAGCATTGAAGAAGAGTCAAAAGGAAGCGAACATATTTGTTGAGAAAAGTTTCAGGGGAAAGGAGATTAATACTGAGGGCTGGCCTCACCCAAACAAAACGTCAAAACTTGAATATGATCTCTCGAGTCAGTGGAGATCACTCTTTCTTCACGTGGAGGATATGCTTGTTCATGAAAGCAACCATCTCGTGAGTATAACTTTTGTTTGCTATGGCATGTGTACTTCCTTTGGGAAGTGATCTTTTTATCGTTGTTTTTATTTTGGACATTTTTTCATGCTCGTCTCCGTTTCATTTATCTTAATTTTTATGTAAACGATCCATACTCTTCTGATCTTTAATGTGTATGAAGTCCCACATCCTATCACTGGCCGTAAGGCAGGGGGAAACCCTTGTTTTTTTTAACAAATCTGTTCTAGCCAGTGTTGCTTGTTTTAAATTCAGCCTAAGTTGTAAGAACTTGGTATTATAGATTATGATGTTCACTTTCTAATCGGTGACTTTTTCTTTTTGGGGGTCTTAATGTGATTAATAGTCTGATTTCTGCTTGGCAGCAAGACAGTTATGTCACGCTAAAAGATCTGAGAGACAACTGCAAGACGGAACTGGAAATGACGAGTGGCATGCCTTCAGAGAAACAATAGTGTGTTTCCGATGCTTGTGTTATTGTAAGATTGTCACTTTACTGGGTGCTTACTTGCAAGTGCATGTGCACACGTGTATTCATGTATCCTTGTTTGGACGACTGTTTTCTTCTTCATATCATTTTTTCTTAATAAGCTGTAAACTTTCATTAAATTTGTGTAATATCATTTCTGTTACTCCTTGCTTGGACAAATCTGCCTTTAAGAATGTTAACTTTGCCATTTATCCACCTTCAATCCTGACTTGGCTCAGAATTTTCATTTCAGTAAGCCTTGGGATGGATTTTATGACTTTCTTGGTGGTGAGTTTCCGTATTTATTACCTTTGATTTTACTGATTGAAGTAATTTTTTCCTCAATTGTGTTGATATTTTAGCATTGACAACGTAAAATGAAAGATTTGATTTATCTGCTACAATGAAATAGATGATGATCCTATTAGATTGTGAGATTGAATGCTTCTGCTATCATATCTTTCAATTGCAAGTTGAATCACAAATGTAATGACAGATGTTTTATCAATGTTAAGATAAAACATCAACTATCATGTCTTTTCGTGGCTGAGAAGGCAGAAAATGATAAAAACTTTTGGTTGTGTTTTTCTTACTCAAATATTAAGATTAGGTTTGACATGATGGCTGGATGTGAATATTACAGCAATAGCAAGGTTGTAGATGAATTGCCTTTTGGGTCAAGTTGTTTTACTGACTTCAAAGTTTCAGCAGCGGGGAGATCAAACGTATATTTTGCAAATTTAATTGTTTATAATTAATGGGACTTGTGAGTCTTCCTCAAATAATTAAAGCGTGTATGGCGCCACGCCACTACAGTCTGCACCTTCATGAATAGAAATTGGATGGGGCATGTGTGGCGTTGAATTTTTAGGCAGCCAATTATGTGTATTGCTGGAGAATATTCTTAGGTCTTATCCATCATCTGTGGCATTAGATTGGACAATTTTGAAAGTCAACTAGTTGACTAATTTTTGTAGTTTTTTGAAGATTTAAACATACATGAGATTTGCAAACGTAAATTAAACCAATTGGTTAGGGCAATGAGCTTGTTTCCTTACATTCAAGTTCAAATTACTTGTAATTTTTTTTTTAAAAGTTGAGATTCTTACGCAAGTTCTTTCTTTTTCAATCAATTACAGGCTATATAAACCCATGGTCAAAACGTCTCAGGTTTATAAAATTATCAGTTTGTCTTTTATGTTTTTTTCTTTGGGGTCAGATCCACGACATCATTATTGATTGCAAATAACATCTTATGACATGCGTAAGAGAAGGCACCAAACGGATTAAGATAATTGGGAGGCAAAATTAAACTTTGAGCTACCGATGGAGGGAAATATTTTATGCGAGAACCTCTTCTTCAGCTTTGCTTTTCCAAATTGATGAATATCACATCATAAGAAATATTTGTTTGCCTTTTACACTGTAGTTCTTGAGGAGCTGGAACAAACATGTTTGAGGGTTCGGAACAAACTGGCTTGTTAAATAACAGGGTCAAACTCAAACGGGCACCCAAATAGTGGTGGATTCAGAAATATTTCCCCACGGTCGACATAAAAGAAAGTTACCAAGTTAACAATTTATTTTTGGACAGAAAATGCTCTTAAAAAGTAAAACGCAATTATCATTCATGGTTCATAGAAGAAACAACGTTGGACGCTAAAATTGTCCACGACAAGTTTTCATATTCTCAACTATTATTTTGGGTTTTAATCCCCAAGTCTCTACTACCACAAATTGTATAGCCACAAGGAAGCAACAATATAAGACCATTATTAGCTCTCCCAGATAGTTCTTAATGATAACTAAATCTTTTCTCGTCATTGCATTGAATGGATTCTTACAAAGTACAACTGACTGATGCACCAAAAAAAACATCAACACTACGAATCAAATTAAGGACAATGAAATTTGGTCATTTGATCTGATAATAAATTGAAATTGAGCACACCATACATTTACACCATCTTCCAAATACAAAAGCCTTCACTTCGTTCTGAATCAAACTGCTGTGATTTGAGAATCAAATGGCTGCCAATCTTTCTGCACCACCATCCTAGCAAACTCCACCAAACTCATCTCTCCTTCACCCACCAATGGAGCCAAGCAAGCATTGTCCATTTGACCTACTAACATGTTTGATGAAGCGAGATGTCCATGAAATGAAAGAGCTCGGCTTTGTTAAAACTATGAAGTGATGTTCTTCAAGGTCCTCTGTCCCTTTCCATGGAACACAAAATGCAAGCTTCCATTGGGCATGAAAGACCAAAAGCAGCTCATAGTTAAAATTGTCGTGAAATCAGAAAGAAGAGACAGAAAACGAACAAGAAGACAAAATTGTATGACAAACCACAGAATTTCACAAAATGAACAAACGACCGATTCCTACAAATTCTTAGACGCTGAAGACTAAGAAGAGAGCAAAAGCGAAATCCATTCCACAATATTTCTGCCACTCAAATTTAACCTCAAAGCATTTAAGAATTTCGTCATGACAAAGGACATAAATTACAGTTTAGAACAAGTGAGAATCTTAACTAAACTGAATTAAGATACAAGAAAAATAGATTACAACGGTTGAATCCATAAAAAGCACTTGCTGTGCCACCAAGAACAGAGCCAATCTGTAACATGACACAATCACCACCACACACAAAATCAGCAGTCCAAATTCACTCACAAACTAAATTTAATCTCAAACCACATATATAGATATAAGCGAGGTAAAAAACAACCCGACTACACATCAAAAAACAATCTCTGAGATCTGAATTTGATTGCAGCATCAAAACAATGGGGCATTTTCATTGCGACAAAGAGAAGAAAACCTGATAAGAAAAAATATTCAGCTCTACAAGTAAATGCTGCTGAAGTACCAAAATAATTATATGATGCACAAACCACCAAAAACTAACCAAAAAACACACAGACACACAAAAACAAGTAAAAACAAAGAGAGAATTAATTTGGATGGGGGTAAGCCCGCTTAGCCATCACTGCCCCAAGAAAGGGGGCTCTGACTGCGGGCAGTCTTCACCGCAGTGGAAAGAGAAGACACCAGCGAGTGACTGCTGAGCTGAGCCGCCAGCAGCCCTAAACCCTAAACCCTAAGGAGGGTAGAGGGCAAGGGAGGGTGGCTCAAGCTCAAGCACTCTGTTATGCCCTCTCTCCCCTCTGCTCAGATAAGATCAAGTAGTTTGGTCTCTAGGGTTTCTCTCCTCCCTTTTATACTCGCCCAAAACCCACACACGTGTGTTATATTATTCCACTTTAGATCTGCTGTGCCCATTGTTTTTTTTTTTTTTTTTTTTTTCGGGGGTGAAACTTAACCCCCAGTTTTTAATAAAATAAAAATAATGTAGACGTGAGTAGACAGGGCAATGAGTTGGTTTTTTGGCACTTAAGTTCGAGTCTTCCTCTTCATAAATTAGAGTAATTTAAAATAGTCTAGACTAAGGTCTAAAATATCGATGATATTGGAAATATCGGTAGTCCAAAAACACGAAAATTTCGATGGAAATATCGGGATATTATCGATATTGAAAAAAATTGAATAAAACCACAGAAATTATAAGAAAAACTTGAAAATTTTTATTGAAACTTTGGAGGATCTTTATTTAGTCAATTATTTATTAGTTTATCACAAAAAATTGGAAGGAAATGTATTGCATGATGGGTTTAACTAATTTAAGTTGATTATACAGCGAGCTGACAAACACTGTAAGTGTAGAAAATATGTAGTAATTAATGAAATAAGATTAAACACATCATAATCATTTATATATAATAATTTACTGTGATATTTTACACTTTATACATTGCATGGTAAGATACATGAGTGATTTAGTACCACATAGAGTTCCTATGAGATTCAAATTTTTCACTATCTTCATCATCTCTATGTGTATAGTAAGTGTATTGTGAAGAGTAGTCATCAAATGATAAATCCCAAAATAGTTTTGCATGTAATTGTTAACATACCACCT
This sequence comes from Prunus persica, assembly GCF_000346465.2. NCBI lineage: Eukaryota > Viridiplantae > Streptophyta > Magnoliopsida > Rosales > Rosaceae > Prunus > Prunus persica. Next base: position 18,879,520 of record NC_034014.1, read on the forward strand.
ATATGGATCCGAGATTGGTTGACGTTGTCCATAAGCAAAATCATTTGAAGATTGGGTCTCAGATTCTTTCCATGAGCCGCTTGATTCCATCCCAAAAGGGAAAGGTCAAAGACTCACATTCTCATTTGTAAGTCTAATTTTTGCAAAAACAGTTCAAAATAAAATAATAAAAGTATACATATTTCAGCATATTATCACAAAAACATAAGCAACATGGTGGTTAAGGCATTGGAAGAGTGAAATGACAGGGGTTTGAATTCCCTTTGCGTGTGTGCTTTGTGTTTTTTTTTTCATTTTTTTCTATTACATCGATATTTTCGATATTATAGCAATATTTTGACAAAATATTATTGAAGTGTGAGCGAAATTATCGACATTGATATTTTCCGATATTACGTCGATATTTATACGATATGTGTATTGATATGTTCTGAAATATTCGTGACTCGAAAAAAGGATAATATCCTCAATATTTTAGACTATGATCTAGACTATAGCTTAGACCATCTCCAATGGAGGTGACAAACCTTTTTTTTAAAGTGTCATTTGCTAATTCATGTGGCACTTTGATACTAAAATTCGCTACTTTAGAACTTTGTCTCTCCAACTTGTCTTTCAAATATGTTGGGATGAATAATTAAACAATAATTTTGGCAAAAATAATTAAACAATAATTTTGGTAAAAATAATTAAACAATAATTTTGGCAAAAATAATTAAACAATAATTTTGACAAAAATAATTATATAGTAGTTTTGATTAAAATTTGTTATGGAACCCAATCTGCTATAGGTAACTCACTTGTTAAACACATGAGTTGCTACTTTTTAAATTTGCTACATGGGTTGCTACTTTCATTGGAGGAGAGAAACTCTCGTGCAATGGGATAATACTTTTTGCTATCTCGGACCAATAATATAATGACATGTAGGATAATTTTTTCATGTGTCATTCTGTTATTGGTTGGAGATAGGAAAACAGTGCTATCCCCGTTATGAGTAATTTTTTTTTGCCAATAGAGGGGCTTTTATCATATCTGGCATATCAAATCACCATTGCTACCAAATATACTAATTCCATTGAAAATGCTGTTAGATTTTAAAAAAATAATGAAAATAATGAAAACAAACCGTTAATTGGATTCAATCTTAAGTACAATGTTTTTGTTTTGGAATTTTATTTTAAGAAGAAGATTTCATTCGTAAACCATGACAAACTTCAGGGTAGGAAAGAGTACCACACATGTCATGGACTAACATGTGAGTCCGACCCATGCCACTTTTGACCGCTACAAAAAAAAAGAAAAAATCTACTAAAACACCAACACAGTAGATCCACATGAGAAGAATTGCAAAGCATCCCAACTTTCAAAAGAAGCCTTCTATGAGAACTCATAGTCCTTGAACAGCACAAGAACTACATAGCACACTAAGGGTCAAAGACATGAGAGAGCACACGAAGGAAGACACGAAGACAACAGTAAGGAGGAACCCCAAAGAAGAACACCAACTTAACTAAGAGCTTGACAAAGAAAACCTCATATGGCCAAGCATAGTTCTTCGGGTGTAGCAGAGATAAGAGAATCTGCAAAGGATAAACACAACAGAATGAAATACAAAACGACAAACAAAACAGGAAACCGAACGAAGAAACCCCTTAGAGGGCACACCACCACATCCCAACAACTACCACCTATGAAGCAAGGACATGGATACGGATACGGCGATACGATTCGACACGACACGAGAATACAGCAAATCTCCAAAAACTAGAATATGATATATCATGAATACTGTAATTAAAAATAAATATTAAAATATAATAATAACAATATATATAATTTAAAACATATTTTAAATAACATAAAAATTCAAATTCATCAACCAAATCCAAATTTAAACTCTAGAAAAATGAAAAACAAAAGTCTCAATCAACTACAATATTTGTAAGGGTATAATGGTGATTTGCCCCCTGAACTTGTACCTTAGTTTCAATTTACCCTCTATCCTTTTTCTTTTTAGAAAATTAAGGACCTGATCTATTTTTTATCTCAAAGGTGCTCCCCGACGTCAAAATCTGGCACTTCCCATCCATTCTACCGTCAAGATGGAGGTTACTTTTGTCATTTCGCTTGTCCACGCAAGTCAACCCAGTGTAAGTCGAAAAGTCGAAGGAGGCTAGGTCATTTCAACAACAACAAAAAAAGAAAGCAAGGTCAGAGCTGTAACTGTAGGGTTCGAAAGTTTGGGGGGAATTGAGGATTTCACCAAATCGAGTTGCATAGTAGCTGGATTTGACAAATCGGCGAGGTTGTGTCATAGGAATCTCAAAGCAACACACCTGTATTGACCAAGAAAGGTGCATGTTGAAGTCCGGAGCAGTGGGGAGGCTCCCAAGTATAGTAAGTCTTCAACTTTCCCTTTCTTTTCATTGTTTAAGTGGTTGTGGTCCATAGGTTGTCGGTAAAATTGGATTATTCTATCTTCTTGCCTTTCTGTAAGATTCCTTTTTGAATAGAAAAGTGTGGTCCCAAAGTAAAGCATGTGCGTTGCTTTGTCTGTGTGTGGCTGATATTAGTAAAAGGCTGGATTCAATTGGTAGGTTTGTTGTAGTAAATTGAAGTTGCTGAGTTAATTAAATTAAATTTTGTTGTTTGTAGGTGATCTACAGTTATTTACTTTTGAAATTCACCATGGGGGGTATTTTAAAAAGGGGAAGTATGTGGGAGGTACTGTACAATGGGCAGACAATTGTAATAAAGATCAGTTGTCTATGCTAGACTTATATGATGTTGCTAAATCACTAGGATACAACCATATAAAAGTCGATTATCGTTATAGGTCCACAATATTGGGTTATGTGGCAATTCGAGTAGACGTGGATGTGTTTGAGTTTATATGTGAGATACCTGCATTAAGGGTTCACGGTTTGTACATCACAGAAAAGCCAGAACCCACCTTGTTAGAGAATGAAGCCTTTACAGCTGTAATTAACTTTTAGAATTTACTTCAACCACAATTGATACATGTAGATGTACAAGATGATGTGAACATTACTGATGATGCCGATGATGAAGCTGAAGAGGAAGATGAGGAGTAGCAGGTAGATGAGGAAGATGAGGAGCAGTAGGTAGATGAGGAAGAAGATGTAAATCTTAATAGAAAGGATGATGGCGAAGAGCCCCTATAGTTCATAGATAGGACTACGAGCAAACAAATGAAGAACAAGATAGACAAAAAGGAGCAGAAGATGATAGGTGGTTTGATAGGCATGTAGTGGATGAAGCTGTTGAAAAACCACAGAGAGAACCTGGTGATGTTCCAAGTGATGACTACAACTTAGAGGACCTTCCAAGCGTTTCAGAAGATGAAGATGAAGTTGATGAAAATATAGGTGTGAAAAAGGTTAGTTGCAGAAGAAAAGCTCCTAGGTTCAAGCAATTCAAAAGGGAGACTGATTTATTTAATCCAGTATTTCATATTGGAATGGAGTTTACTAACATGGAACAATATAGGGAGACCATAAGATTCTATGCAGTTTCAAGTGCTAGGCCACTGAGATTGGTCAAGAATGACCCTCACAGGGTTAGGATGGTGTGTAGAAGTGGAGGAAAGGCTAAAAAAAAAAAAAGAGAAAAAAAAGAAGAGAAAAACGTGAACAAAATGCTGGAAAGGATGATGGAGAAGAAAATAGAGAAAATGGTGGAGAAAAAGGTAAAGAAAAGAGGGATGTCAAGTCTGATTGGTTGCTATATGCATCTTATGTGAGAAAATGACCTACTACTAGGATCAAGACATATCAACCTAAGCATGTATGTGAAAGGATGCAGAAGACCAAATTTGCCACTTCTTCGGCTTGCTCAAAGGTTTGATGAGGACTTGAGAGATAATCTTAATATGTCTGTGTCGGATTTCATGAAGATCGTGAGGAAGAATTATGGCATAGATATCACTACAAACCAATTTTATAAAGCCAAGAGCATAGCTAAAGAGTTAATACATGGAAGTATTGAAGAACAATACACAAAATTGTGTGATTATTATGAAGAGTTGAAGGCACACAATCCAGGTAGCACTGTATTAACCAAGACTAATTTGCGAGGGGACAACTCAGTATTTAAAAGAATATATATATATATATATATATTTGGTGGATTGAAGAAGAGCTTTATTGCAAGATGCAGGCCAACTGTGGGTTTTGATGGTTGTCATGTGATGGGAACTCATCCAGGACAGATTTTATATGCAGTTGGTATTGATGCGAATAATGGGATGTACCCTGTCGCATTTGCTGTGATTGAAGTAGAAAATACCGAGACTTGGACATGATTTATGGAGATTTTCTTTACTGATGTTGGGTGTGAAAATGGTAATGGTTAAGTGTTCATGTCATATAAGCAAAAGGGTTTGGGGCAAGCCATTAGGGATTTGATGCCCACTGCTGAACTCATGCATTGTGTTAGGCACCTTCACAATAATTTCAAGATTGCTGGTCACAATGGACTAGCATTGAAGCAAAGATTGTGGGCAGCTACTAGATCAACTACATTACCCAGATTTGAAGTTGAGATGGAGAAGATGATGAAGAAGATGTAATCTCAATCGGATGCAGCTTACAGATGACTTCAAGAAAGGCCATCAAATCATTGGAGTATGTCACACTTCACAACTCATTCTAAGTGTGATATGCTTCTTAACAACTTGTGTGAGTCTTTTACTCAGCTATTATTGAAGCAAGGGATAAGCTAATTCTTACACTACTAGAGAGAATTCGAAGTTATTTGATGCTAAGAATGGCTAGACTTAGAGAAATTGTTTGGGCACATGATGTTGGTCCTAGGATTTTTGGAATTGTTGAGAAGCTAACAACTAAGAGCACTCAATGCATAGCATCTTATGCTGGTGGGGGGAAATATCAAGTTAATAACATCAATGATAGGATGTATGTAGTGGATTTGGAGAGGCACACGTGCACTTGCAGAAAGTGGGACTTATGTAGAATCCCTTGTTTACATTCTATGGTTGTAATTGCCAAAACAGAGAAAAGCCCTTATGACTTTGTGCATTCACTTTACAAAAGAGCTGCATATGAGAGGGCTTATGAGAGTTATATATCTCCAATACCTAGTCAAGAATACTGGAGAAAAACATGGCATATACCCATCAAGCCACCTATTTACCACAAACAACCAGGAAGGCCTAGAACAAGTAGGCAAAAAGAGCTTGATGAGATACCAAAAAATGCAACAAAGCTGAGGAGATATGAGATTGTTATTTATTGTAAAACTTGTGGAGGTGAAGGTCACAATTCTACAAGTTGTGGCAACAATGGATAAAGATGAGGAAGACATGTATGAACTTTGTGATTATTTTTGTTAATATGAACTTTGTTGAAGGTACAATTTTGGTCCTTTATTTGATATGAACTTTTTTATTATTTTTTGCTCAAAGAACAAGCTAGAGGCAGGGGAAGGGCAACAAGAGTTCAAGGTAGGGAAAGGGGAACAAGTATGCCAAGTGTACATGTAAGACAACCAGATCAAGCTGAGACTTCAATCCAAGCTAGACCTTTTAGAAGAACAAAGCTTGGGGTAATACCATATGTACTGATTTGCTTTCAATAATTAAATTAAATGTTTAAACTAAATTTTGATTGATTTGCGGATTTTAGTCATTCAAATAGGCGAGAAGAGGGGGGCAAGTGTTTGAACTAACAAGGCAGCTTGCTCAAACTGGTGCTACCTTACAGGGAAATAAAATTGGGCATGCTTCTCAACCAAACTCAGAAAATGTACCTCTACCAAAAATATCAAGGCCATAGAGAGTGTAGTTGAGATTTGCTGATTTTGGTCATGTGTGCTCATCGGGCTTATTTTGGTTTTTTTGGAACATCAAAACATTATGACTGCTTATTTTGTTTTGTAATGGATATGTTTTGGAACATTTGATTTTGATGAATTTGTAGCTGATATGGTCCTAGGATTCTTAGACTGATTTCAATGGATTAGTATTGGAACACAAATGTTTTAGTTGGATTACTGTTAGAACACATAAGTTTTGCTTGGATTAGTGTTGGAACAGATGTTTTGTAATAGATATCTTTGCCTGGAATGGATATGTTTTGGTTGGATAGTGTTGCAACACATATGTTCGCTTGCTTGCTTATATGACCTTTTGGCCAATTGGAAACAAAATTGTCAAAACACAACTGATACATTCTATTACATTCAACAAAAAGACCAAAAGTCCATCTATTACACCTTTGCCACACAACTGATACACAACATTTCATTAAGTCTCACTCCCCTTTATTTCTAGTTACATATTACATAGACAACTTCAAATATCCTTCATTGTCTTTGCCTTTCCTATACATCAACCACAAAACTATCACAAACAATAAACAAGATACCTAAAACCAAGGGATTTTTTTTTTCTTTTTCAGCTTCTCTGGCCAAGACTTTTTTGCATCTTCCATCATATTTATTTTTCGTAGCAGCCTAGGTATAATTTGCTTTGATGCCATTACATTCAACAAAAAGACCAAAAGTCCATCTATTACACATCTGCCACATAACTGATACACGACATTTCATTAAGTTTCACTCCCCTTTATTTCTAGTTCATATTGCATAGGCAACTTCAAATATTCTTCATTGTCTTTGCCGTTCCCATACATCAACCACAAAACTATCACAAACAATAAACAAGACACCCAAAATCAAGGGTTTTTTTTTCCAGCTTCTCTGGCCGAGACTTTTTTGCATCTTCCATTATGTTTATTTTCCGTAGTAGCCCAGGTATAATTTGCTTTGACATCTCACACATTTGTGGGTCACCCCATTCCCAAAATCTACATCTATTCTGCACATTTGTAATAACAAATTGATAATAAAAAACAAAACAAAACATGTGCATCAGTCCAAATTTCTAATAGAAAACCTAAATTTCAAATCTGCAAACCAAATTTCAATTACAAATTTACCCTCCCACAAATATAAAACCTCCTCCTTGGATGTACAGCAGTCCACGATGTTTAGATTTTCATAGTCTTCCCACAGTAGCAGATGACTAAAGGCACCATTAATGAACTACCCTCTTCACCTTGTGAATTCCACCTCTGTAACCCATGACCTCCATGACCTCTGCCAGGCAAGGACCTCCTCATCTAGTAATATTGAGTTTTCTCCTAAACCCTAGATTCCCTTTTATTAGGGTACGAAAATGGAGGTTGGAAAAATGGAGGGAAAGTCATTTGGGAAAAAAACGAGCCAAAAAGAAGGAACTAATGGCTGAAGCATGGGTTGAGTTCAGTGGAGGCGCGAAATGACAAAATTAACTTCCAACTTTACGGCATAATGGATGGGAAGTGCCAGATTTTGACGTCGGAGGGCACACTAGCCAAAAAAAATAGTTCGGTTCCTTATTTTTCTAAAAAAAAAAAGGATAGGGAGCCAATCAAAAGTTATGTACAAGTTCAAGGGGCAAATCACCAGTATACCCTATTTGTAATGTCTTTCCTGGTAAATAAAGTAACCTCCAATGATGGTTCATCAAAAGAAAGGTTAGCAATTTCAAGTATCCTAACACCTTCTTCACCCAAGCTATCAAATCCATCTCCAACAACATCCCACATTTGAGTAACACCTTCTTTGTAACTTGGGCTCTTCCTTGATAAAAGACAAAGATTAATAGGCACAAATACCAAGTATTAAGCTCTTTGGAGTGTTAACTTGTTTCTTCTTAAAGAGTGAATGAAACTACATATACTCCAATTTCTTTCACAACACGAGTAGGAACAATGTTGTCGCAGTAGTTTCAAAGCTATGGATTAGAGAGTTGGTGTCACCGCCCGATTCGAGAATAAAGAATATGGTATTGTATGACTATGGTATGACTCACACCCTGATTCGGGAATATTTCTTATTCTCGAATCGAGTGGTCACAGTTGGTGTTGAAGCTCCATGAACAATCCACCATCATTGGTTCCATGTGAAACCTATCATTCATAGCATCAATAGCTCAAAAGTTGTCTAAGCACATTGAAAAAGAGGTATACTCCACATTGTTATCTCTTCTAGTCCGGTCATCTGAAAAGTATTTCTCAAGACACTTTTTTCTTTCTATTGTAATCTCGGCGACTTGGTGTGGAGCAACACAGCTAGGATCTTCTTGCAGCCATTCTGGACTATAAAACCTAAAAGTAAAGTATGATATCATTTTATAAAATTATCATAATATGAAAAGTAAATTTTTAATACTTTAAAAAGAAAGAAGCACATAATACTTACCTAGGATTTAAAGAATGTGCCAAACAATAGAGTGGTGTGCTACTCTTGGGTCTATCACTCCACTAAAATGTGATACACCACATCAAAGAATTCGCTTTGTTCATGTAGTTGCTTGTGCTCTTTCCTATAGATAGCTTCACCTTCTCTATCATATAAACCAAGTGAAGAAAGATTTTTCTGTGTCAGCCATCCCAATCATCTCGAGCTTAGAAAGCTTGTAAAGGAAAGGTTATATAATCAATCTCATCCCAAAAGTATTCATCCAATATATTTTCCTTCACTGCGCTTGCTTTGCCAACATCATCCTCTTTATATAAAGACCAATTTGGACTAATCACCATTTGTTGTAGACCTTCCTTTACTTCCTTAAATCTTCTAATCATCACAAGTTATGGAGAGCATCTTCAATTTGCAGTGGTCTTTATACATAGCCAATCTTATATTATGCTTTAATATAGGGGTGGGCATCGAGACCAAAAAATCGGGACAATGAACCACACCGTATGGAAAAAACAGGAAAAAAATGTGTTGACTAAAAAGTCAACAAACTGACACCGAACCTGACTGGACCGATTCAAATCCAACTACAACAATGTCTAAAATCCAACTACATTGATCATACCAATTATCATTTGATTTTGGTGAACATATGCTCTTCAAAGCAAGATTGAGAGTTTGAACCACACATGGTGTCCAAAAGATATTGGGATATCCAACCACAACAAGTAATCCAGCAGCTCTACAAACTGGCGCATTGTCAGTGATTACTTGAACCACATTTTGATAACCAATTTCCTTAATGGAGTCAATAATAAAGTTGGCAATACAATGTTTGTCCTTGCACTCATTGTCACAATTAATTCCCTTTAAGGACATAGGCCCACTCTCACAAGTTGCCATAATATTAATAAGTGGTCTACTTTGCGAATATGTCCACCCATCACTACACACATTTACACATTTAGTGCTCGATATACCCTTGATTAGTTGTAAACACCGCTCAATGTGGCTCGACTCTTGTTGTAAAAAAGTAGTTCTTAGTGCATTGTAACCTGGTGGAACATATCATAAAAGCGCAGAAGCACGAAGATAGAAGTTTCGATAATATGGATTCCTTGCAAGGTGGAAGGACAATCCACCTGTATAAAACATCCTTGCAACTTCAACATTACATTGTTCTCTAACCTCCTTTTGAAAAGCTCCATCATGGGGACCATTCATTCAATTTCTCTTCTTTTGCTCAACATTAGAAACAGAATAACAAAGTAAATAACTAGTATTAGGCAAAGACACTTGTCTTGGAGCTATACTTTTGAACCGGTATTCACATTCTCTCTCAAGTTTTTTCATCTTAGCACAAACTTCATCAGTAACCTTTTTGCAAGTTGCAATCCCATTTCTCGACATTTTCAACCAATAAAACTTGACTCTAGAGTAGGAGTCTTTGTAAGTATTATGACAATAATTGCATTCAAACATAGTATTTCCTCCTCATTTTCCTAATTTTTCACGCCTTTTAACATACTTCCACAATGGAAAATGATCATCTACTTTGATTTCAGTATTCTCCGTAGGATTAACATTAGCACTTGCATTATTATTCGAATGACTCATGTTCCTGAGTATAAAGAGATTTCAACATATTGAACATAACATTATTAAATTGCCTAAACACAACTTCTTCTTTTTTCTAAACAAAAGTGCTCTTCACGTGGGGCGATGAAGTTCTTTCATTGACTTGCCTTTTTTGCAAGTCCTTATGTAATATATATTATATTTTGTTATAATATTATTACTTTTTATTATAATATTATTATTACTACTGGGGTGAGAATGTGAGAGTATTTTAAACAAACGGATAAGATCATAATAGAAAAGCATGATAAAACAAAATACAGAACATACCAAACGATGAAGCAGAAAAACTAGAAAATTCACGAGCAATCCACCACGGCCACACCAGATTAATTCAAGAACCAAAATATATAAGATATTTGATTTAAGGTATGGATGAAGAATAAGAATTGATGAGTAGGCAGCACTGGGCTTCTTTATTTATATAGAAGAAGATCTGATACCAAAAAAAGAAGAAGTGCATGAGACGTTTTCATGGTTTCAAAACACGTAAGGATAACTTTTTGTGTTCTTCAAGACTTCAAATTTGTTCCTACTTTTAATTTTCCCTCTTGAAGCCAAAATTAGACCAAAACGTATCCTAAAAATCGAATACCCGTATCCATAATGTCATATATGCGTATACTTTCGTTGTTAACCATATTCGAGTTCACATGTGTCCAGCTTGTATCATATCCCCCAGCGTATCTGATACAGATACGCATCTTAATCAGCGTATCCGTACTTCATAGACTACCACCAGCTTCGCTGTTACTGCCTCCATCAAAACATAGACAAAACATCATCTAGTAGGTATTACAACTCTCCAGAAGAGATTGTTAAAAATATGCCCTTAAAGCCAACTAATTATGTAATAATTAGAGTTAAGAACATCTTTGATGAAAGACATATTATGTTATCAATGGGCAAGAAAGGTTGCTTTATATATTAAACCATCTTATATTATCTTTCAATATGTAGAACAACCATAGTCCAAGGAATACACAAGTGGATATGAGAGCTCTGTAACGAGATTGCATACATGGATACTTCTCATCATCCCTAAATCCTAAGTATATTCCTGGTCATAAGAATATTGATTGGGCGTCTCAAGTCATTAACTGTGGAGACACATCGATATGTTTGTAGGTGCTTGTAAAAGAATAAGTACACTGAACGCAATCCAACACTTGAGTTACAGCATGGAAGTCTTTACTCACATGTCAAGATGGAACTCATAAATTGCAATGGTGCAAACTAATCCTTAGACTTGAGGCATCATAGATGTTTTGTGGCTATGTTGTTAATCTTTGAGGGCACTATACGGTCATGCTGAATTAGGCATAACTTAAAGGTGCTCATCAGGATTCTCAATAGAGTCATTGAAGCAAATGAATGTACAACAAGGAATCTCTACTCTCAGTAAAGGAGAGAGAATACTCCAAGATATGACTGGTCAAATGTCTGCGCAGAGTAGTGGATAAGCCTTGAAAGAAGAAGTCTTCAAATCTTACCAGGATAATCATACAAAAGAAATGATTCACATTAGGATATTGACAATCGGATTCCATGATATAATAATGTGAATAAAGAGTACAGACATAATAGAAGGATTGAATTGCACGGTAATTCTAATTTGAATAGGTTCTTTCATAACGTTTCATTTAGCTCAAATAACCGTGACTTACTGCTAGGCGACAACCATGGTTTGTGGATGTCCTAAAAGGTTTCAATTAACCTTTATTAATATGAAGAATTTAATTGTAGAATTTAATTCGTATATCATCTCTGAGGAGTTAAGTCAACCCACTACCTTGCTAAAGGGAACCTACGGATCTGCACACCCAAAGAATGTGATTAGATGTACAAATGAGGAGAAATGAAATAAGGAGACACAAGTCAATGGTTGATAATCAAATGTCAAAGTCAACGGTCAAAAGTCAACATGTTGACTTGAGCAACTGATCAAAGTCAAATAGTTCGACTGGGTCAATTAAGTAAGACTATAGTTATAATTTAATAGTTAAATTATAATTAAAAGATTAATTATGGAATTAATAATGACATATAGAAATATTGGGTTGGGCTTTTAAATATGATTTAAAAGGAAAAGGACAAAATAGCCCAAAAGGTTATTGGGCCAAGGGATAAGTGGCACAAGATGACATGAACTATGGACCAAATAGAGCCCCAATACCTACCCAAAAATTTGGCAACTAAGGGGGAGCTCTCCCTTTACCTTTTTGTATGTATAGGTTGTGGCTAAAGTTCATTTCTTAAGCATTAGATGCATGTTTCCTTCAAGTGGTATCAGAGCCTAGTTCTAGTCTCTTTGAGCCTTTTATTTTGGTCATTGGTTTTAATATGGACTTGTTTTCAAACTTATGTGATATATGTGTTAGATTTTCTTTTTCGTGTCACTTATTCATAAGATATGGGATATTGGATAAATGAGTAGGAGTATGAAAAGAAAAATCAAGACATGACACCAATGGGGGTGGTGGCAAGGATGGGCTTTTTGGGTCTTGTGTGTGTCCATGTGTGAAATGTTTACATGGTTGTGTTAGTCTTGAAATTCTCAGTGTCAATATTAGATGCAGAAGGTGTATTCTCATTATCATTATCACTTTTTCTAAAGAATGAATGAATAGCCTTTCCTCTCTTCGCTGGTCTATTATCATCATGTAACATTATATCCTAACAAAAAAATATATATCATACACCAACAATCATATATATTCTTACCGTGAGAACCAAAAATACATATATAATCAATAAATATAAACAATAACAACTTAATTACTTTGTAAAATAGAACATTTATCAATTGAAATCTTGCATATATAATTATTGTTGTCTCTTTTCTTGTTGCTCTAAGAATCCCCAAAATTTAACGCTCAAACCTTAAAAATCTAACAATAACAATTCAAATTTAGATTTAAATAAGAAGAAAGAGATAAACATATCAATATTGAAGAATCCACTGAATGATTTTGAAAGGAAGCTAGCAGATGTTTCAGTGTAGTTTTCTCTTTTACTTTGTTTCGAAGCCCTCTTCTTTTTCGGGTTTACTGTTGCTGTGGTATTTTTATACTATTTTGAAACCCTCTAATTTTTTTGGGGTTTAATGATATGCTAATATTTTAATGATTGTTGCCCTAGTTGAAGAACCCACCGAACAAGAGTAGCATGTGGGCTAAGAAAAAAAATACATATTTCATAATCATTTCCTCTCTTTTTTAATCTTGCTGTAGAGGTGCTTTTGTTTGGCCTTATTCCTTTGTGTGGGTTGAGAAAAAACAAAGTGTTGTGCGGTGCTAATGGGCTAATATTTCATTATTATATATTTGTTTATACATTGAAGCTTAAGTTGAAAACTTAGCCCCTGGCTATAGCCCACTCAAGCCTCTTGTTAGTTCCACCTTTGTACGTGATCATATTCCAATGTCACACAATAATTACTTCTAAAGATGTCATATTATTATATATAAATATATATGTATTCTAGTTTATTCTAAAAATAACTTGAGACAAATACCTTATAATTAAAATTTTAATTACTTCTTCTAAAGATGACATATTATTACATCAATAATATATGTATTCAAGTTTATTCTAAAAATAACTTGAGACAAATTTCTTATAACTAAAAATATATCTGATTTCTTGAACATGACTCATAGTATATTCAAAATATGTTTTTAAAATGTATTTCTATGCCTAAAGAAACAATTTAATACATTGTCTTCTCTATATTCATTTCCTACAAAAATTTACCTTCTAATCTCATCTGGTTTCTGGTTTCAGTTCCCATCAATAAAAGACTATTAAATAAGAATATCCACTAATACAATAATAAAATAACATATATTGCACTTCATATTCATAATCAATATATAATACATAAATATAGTATTTACATATAATATACACAATTTCAACTAAAATACTCAAAATTATATATAAGTATGTAACATAAAAAAAATACTAAATGGGGTGATGAAAGGGAAGAAAGTGGTTGAGTTAGCAATCCCCTAGCTTCCCATGTACATTCTACGCTCTTGAATGTAAGCTTCAATAGTTGGATTTGAGTGATTTAGATCCTAAACCAAATCAAACAATTCTATTGCGTCTATTAGTTGATGTCTCTATTATTAGCATGGACAAGAAATTGTGGATTTAGAGAGGTAAAATAAGGTCATCTTCCAAACAAACATAAGAGTTTACTAGAATAAGTTGTATTGCAACGTTTTGGACATTAGGGTACCTTACCTTTGTAAAGTAGATCCTTAAACTTGTAAATTACAAGATTTGGGTAGTAATTTATAAAGTTTTCTAGGCAAATTACAACGTTATAATTTACCCTAATCCATAATATTCTAATCACCTATTTGCATTGATAAGGATCCATAGTACAATAAATTGGTAGGGGTGGACCTTAGAGATCTAAAAATTGGTCCGTGTTCTAGTAAACACGAAGGTTTACATGATTAAGGACTAGTATTCCAACGCTTTGGATACTAGGGTACCATATCATAAAGTATATTCTTAAACTTGTAAATTACTAGATTTAGCAATTTTTCAAGATTTTTCACCGGATTACAACGTTAGGGTTCACAAAATCTATAATGTTGTAAATCTTCACTTTACTCGGATGTGGATCCACTTTATAAGATATTGGTAAGTGTGGACCCTGAGAATGTAAATTGAGGTCCTTATTCTAGTAAATATAAGGGTTTACAAGATTAAGGACCGGTGTTATAATTTTTTGGATACGAGAATATCATAACATTATAAAAAGGATCCCTAAACTTATAAGTTACAAGATTTACAAGTTTTTCCTCCAGAATTACAACATTAGGATCTACCTAATTCACAATGTTTGTAAATCCTTTTTTTACGACGATATGGATGTTAGAAGTATGCCTTGAAAACGAATCATTAGATGAAATCTTTCATGAAAACTTCATTTAAACCAAACATCTATGTTAACACTAAAGGGGAAGTATGTCAACTCAGGTAATGGTCCAGACGATGACTGTTAACCTATTTGACAAGTCTATGGATTCGTGAGATAAGGAAAGTGATCTAAAGAGGTTAGATGGGAAGGAACATTTTCCTATAACTCATACCCAAAATGTTCCTGGTCATAAGATCGTTCAATTGGGCATTGACGAACCACAAAGATCGGTACGCACTATATTTCCTCAATTGGGAGGATGACTGGTCTTGAGTCATTCGTGTACGGACACTAAGATAAATGCATAGGTGCTCGCTAGAGAACGAGTTCACTAAACACAATCAAACTAGAAATCTTGTATGGAAGTTTTACTTACATGTCAAACGAGATGCCATTGATGAGAGTCTCAAATTACATCTTTTTAATATTATTTTAGAGACTTTATCATATAATTTTGGCTTAATAAATATAATTTCACTTGTTGTTACATTTTATTCTCACCAATTGGATTTATGAATTTTCTATATCAATTTGGTGAACTTATTACGTGAATTTATCTTTTGTAGGAAGTTGGAAAGCCAAAAGATGAAGATATATATTTGTCCAAGTTCAAGCCGAGTGTGAAGAGAATTGCTGGCGGATTTTATTGAAGAATTGATTGTGGGATTATTGTGATTATAAAGAGAAGTAAAGAGGGAGAAGAGAAGACAAAACCGTTAAAGCTAAAGAACCTATTTCATGTCATTCATAGCCATTTAACGCCTACTACCTCACCATTATTTCTTTTTCACTAACTCTCCACGATCAACACATGTTTAATCCAATTAATCCCTCACTTAAACCCTTCATTACCCACCATGAATGTATTAACTTTCCACTCACCTCATTAACTACTATAAATCAACTTATTTGGCAAGGGGGCCACTGTGACAGATTTCTTTATCCATTTCATTCAAAATTTAGTTATGTTTTCCTTTGTAATGAGTTTCTAGAACTCTAGTTAAGGCTAAAGGGAATGTTCTTTGAGTAAGTTTATGAATTTTTCTTTAATCCAATATATGGTAGGGGTGGTTGCGATTCGGTAACCGCGAATTTTTATTCAAACCGCAAACCGACCGATTATTTGCGGTTTGGTGATTTTTGAAACCGCAAAACGCGCAAACCGACCGCGTTTTGCGGTTTACCGCATTGTGGTAAACCGCAAAAATGCGGTCGGTTACCGCGAATTTGCGGTTTAAAACCGCAAATTCTCAAGCATTCACAAAAATATAAATTTACAACCTAAATAAATAAATACACAACCTCAATTTCTCAAGCATATATAAATTCACAATCGATTCCAATTCTCAAGCATTCACAACCTAAGAAAATTAAAGTTACAATTCCAAACATTCCAATTAAAGTTAAACTTCTCAAGCATTCCAATTCCAAATCCTTTAAATTTACAAACCAAAAGCAAAATGAATTAAAGTTACAACCAAAAAGAAAAATCCAATTCACAGTTAATTAAAGTTACAAACTAAAAGGAAAAATGCAATACACCAATATTACAAACTCAAGTGTTGGTGGTGAGTGGATTTGAAGAACCCCTTTGTGTTGTTTGAGCACCAATGCTATCTACAAATAAAACAACATAGTTTAGTACATTTTATTATAAGAAGAAGCATAAATAACATTAGCATAAATAAACTAATTACTTACAAGTTGTCATATCTTCCATTTCCTTGTATAATTCAACCTCATCATCTGTTGGTTCCTTGTAAAAGGAAAATTCGTCCGCTCTAAGCCAATCACTAGTACACACTAATGCCTCTACCATTTTAGGATGCAAAGAGCTTCTAAAAGGATCCACAATCCTCTTGTCTATGCTAAAAGCATTTTCACTAGCAACCGTAGAACTTGGAATTGCAAAGATATCCTTGGCAACTTGTGAAAGAATAGGATATCTTGTTTGGTTCCCTTTCCACCAATTCAAGAGAAGAGAAGGGTTTACAATTTTACTTAATTATTCATAGAGTATAACCGTGCGGCTATACTTTGCGATTTGCGGTAACCGCAAATTTTGAAAATCAAATACCGCAACCGCAACCGTAAATGCGGTTCGGTTCTTAATACCGCGATTGCGGTTCGGTTTACCGCGATTGCGGTTTTATTGCGGTAAAATATTGGTTGGTTTTTGCGGTTTTTCGGTTTTTCGGTTTAAAATGCCACCCCTAATATATGGTATGAATTGCTAAATTCTTTTATTTTTGGTTGTTCAATATTTTTATATCCTTTTATTTTGATTGATGTTAAGTGCTACTATCTTTTCATGAGTTTAATTATATTTTTCTCATTGTTAAGAACTGACTTAGCATGCTTTTAAATTAAAAGATTATATATTAAGCAATTTCATTTTTTAAACAATCATTAATAAAAGATAACATTGAAAAATTAAATTGGTTTTAATTTCTTTATCTTTCGGTTAAATTTCTCA
The DNA here is from genome assembly GCF_000346465.2 of Prunus persica. Lineage (NCBI taxonomy): Eukaryota > Viridiplantae > Streptophyta > Magnoliopsida > Rosales > Rosaceae > Prunus > Prunus persica. The sequence goes on from NC_034014.1 coordinate 18,896,859, forward strand.
ATGATAATTTTAATCGAGCTATAATTTGGATTAAAGAGCATGAAACATATTTTACTTAAAGAACTGAACCTTGATGCCTTAGCATTTCCATTATTGATATTTCATTTTAAAACTCAATCTCTACAACAATCAAATCAAATTACTTTTCCATTTTGCTTGTCACTTTTATTTTGGTACGTTTAATTATTTCTTTGTGTGCAGACATTTGCCTACCTGCTCCTTAAGGATACGATACTTGGACTTCAAAGATTATTACTACGTGTGACTACCCATCTTTCTCTCCCAAAGAATAGCTTGGTGTGGAGTCTTTGGAGGTCACTATTTTGTGACTTGGAGAAAAAGAAGAAAGTGGATTCTACCACCATCCTTTTGGTGGAATACTTAGGTCAGGCTCAAGTTGTGCTATAAGAGTGAGTTCCCCTCCATCTTTCTCTTCTTACTTTCTTGCAAAGTAGTTAATGTAGCAAATCAACCCTCTTGAGGTTTCTTGCAAAGTTTTCTTGTAACATTGTGTTTGTCAATTAATTTATTGATCACAAATATATTTTCTAATGCTTTTCAATTTGTGTAATCTTTTTTTCTTTTTCTTTTTTTTTTATTAATTTTTTTTTTTTTGGGTAAGGATGATCTTTGAATTAAAGCATAGATGGCTTGGATTATAATATTTGTAGTGAACTTTATAAGGTGTCCATCAAAAATAGTTATTTAAGGAATCCATCGATAGGGGATTGATATAGTCAATATTTTCATTCTATAATTAAAAAAAACAAAAATTGAAAAAAGAAAAAGAAAATCAATTGGCAGCGTGTGCCAATGGGCTAATATATAGTTAATCAATAAGTGATAATTAACTTAGGGCTCGTTTGGTACGTCGGACTGTACTGACTAATTTCTGTCGGATAGTATTAATCTGTTCCGGAGAGTACTGACTATTTATCGATAATATTATAAGGCGTTTGGTGTTGTTCCGGATAAATAATCTGACTAAGTTATACTGTGTTTGGTGATGTTTCGGATAACCTCATATTAGACTATTTATAAATAATAATAAATAAAAAATCTTTGATAATTTTAATAGAAATTGAGATTCAAATGACACAAATTTTTTTGGGTAAGATTCATATGACAAGATTTGTTTTTCAATTGTTTTTGCCAAGATTTTTTTTCTTCATATAACCCATTATCATAATTGTAGTATCTCATAAAAATACCAATATACTCGCATACGTTAATAAAAACAGTAACAAAATAATGTATAATTCAAAGTGATCACATATTAAGGTGATAAGAGCAAAAGAGAAAGTTGTTCATGAACCAAACTACATCAAAGAGTGAATCACAACTCCCTCGCCCCAAGTAAGAGAAGAACAAATGATTTTCTCATAGCACCATCATATGTCAGGAATATTTTTTCATGACTTGCTTTCTCCAAAATTAGCCGTAGTGCCTTAATTTGGTCATTAATAGACAAGTCCATCTTTGCTTTTCTAATAGCAATTGACAAAGAAAAAAAATGGTTCTTAGAATTCAGGTTCATACAATTTTAATTTTGTAATTTTGCTCTCCTAGTCGTCAGGTATGTATGTATTCAACTAAACTATCAACACTAGCACAGTTGTTTGTTTTTGGACAAAAACTGGCAATACTCTGTTTAATACCAACAATCTAAATATTTCCACAATGTCGAATCACTATATCACATACAAAGAAAACATTCGATTAAAAAAAATGCCAAAAAAGAAAAATTCATAACCTAATTTTCACTAAAAATTTGAAATATATAAAGCATATTGGAGAGAGTATGAAAAAGAGAGAGAGTGAGAGATGGATACCTAGAGAAGAATGAAGAAAATAACCTGTGGAGAAGATAGCAGAGAACAACCTTAGGGAGAAGAAGATGAAAAGAGCGTTTGATTTTTTTCGTAGAAGGCGTGTTCTTTTTCCCTAGCCGTATAATTAAGCGTGTATTATCTAAACCGGGGTGTGTGGGTTGTATTAGTTAGTCAGGTAAGGAGAGTATTAAAAGCCCAACCTGTATAAAATAGTCGGGTAATTAAATAATACAAGTTGACACCAAACACATGACATAGACTATTTACTCCTATCCAGAGTCTAATACAGTATACCAAACGAGCCCTTATAGTGCTAAATCTTGGACGTTTGAAAGCAAATTATCCCACATTGGAGGAAACAAATAGTTTTACATGCTTTATAAGCATAAAACTTTGCACCAATTAAATAAGATTGGTGGGCTGATGGGCTTGGTAGTGAAAGCTATATATGATTGGCTTGATTAATAATATTTAAGTCATCAAGACTTGGGCCTTGGGCTTTGGAAGATTACTAAAGAGACACCCAGCCCGAAAATAAAATAAAATATTTTTATTTCGTTCTATGGGTTTCTTATAATAGAAGTTAAATACAAACTAAAGTCTTATCTTTTCGTTTGAATTTGAACAAGTATAACTTATACTAACAGCTTTTTTAAAGGGGTGCAATTGTGTTATAAAAGCACTAATTCTAAGCCATTGTTATAAAAGTCTTGAAATGGAGCCCACACATACTGTTCATTACTGTACATTACTGTTCATCACTGTTCATTTGACGGCTTTGATACTGTTCATTACTGTTCATTACTGTTCATTTGGCGGCTTTGATAGAGTTTGTCTGTCACGGGTGAACAGTGATGAATAGTGATGAATAGTGATTATTTCAGCCTATAAATAAGAAGAGAAACGGAAAGAAGAGGAAGAAGAAAAAAAAAAGAGAAAGGAAGAGAAAGAAAGAAAAGAGAGAAATTCTTCTAGAGAGAAAATTCAGTAAGCCACATATGTTGTAAACACTAAGTTTGTAGCCATATTATTTTATAGTGAAAGGTTACTGTTGTTGCTCTCCGAGGACGTAGGCATAGCCGAACCTCGTTAAAAGCTGTGTCTTATCTATTCTACGTGCAGCTCAATATCCGCATATATTCCAGGTTATTTTATAACACGTTATCAGCACGATAGTCTCTCCTTTTATTTCTGAAATTTTTCCAACTCAACACTATATATTATACTATATCTATCTGCTTCTCTATTACTAACCATTAACAAAAATGGACCCTTGGTAATACTAAACATATTATCAGTGGGAGACCGTTACTAATACTAATTTTTTCTTATTTTATTCGGTGGTGGTTTTAACCCCACATTTAATTTTATTTATGGTATGGTGTAGGCTTATTACCCATACGGCAATATTTATTTAAAGGGTGGTGCGGGTTTATCGTCCACGCCTTTACTTTTATTTAAATGAATGGAGCAGAATTAGTGCCCATACAAGCACATTTACTTTACCGCACATTTACTAACCATTAACAAAAATGGACCCTTGGTAATACTAAACATATTATCAGTGGGAGACCGTTACTAATACTAACTTTTCTTATTTTATTCGGTGGTGGTTTTAACCCCACATTTAATTTTATTTAAAGTATGGTGCGGGTTTATCGTCCATACCAGCAAATTCATAACACTTTACTTTTATCTTCAATTAATATACCTGAATAATGAGGACCTGAAATTCCTATTAATAAGTGGCTTAGTATTCAATTAATATACCTGAATAATGAGGACCTGAAATTCCTATTAACAAGTGGTTTAATATTCAATTAATATACCTAAATAATGAGGACCTGAAATTCCTATTAATAAGTGGCTTAATATTCCAGATCTCGAGCCTAAAGTTTTGGATGGCAAATTTGGCAAAACTAGAGTTTGCTGCCTTGGACCTTTCCGGGGACAACTATTTATCATGGGTCCTGGATGCCAAAATTCATCTACGAGCCAATGGCCTCGGACAAACAATTGTAGATGAGAATGATGCTTCGCCTGAAGAGAATGCGAAGGCCATGATTTTTCTTCGCCGCCACATCCATCAAGCGCTGAAGAGCGAATATGTGGTGGTTGATGAACCGTTGGTTCTGTGGAAAGCTATAGGTGAAAGATACGATCACCAGAAGACGATGACTCTCCCAAGAGCTAGATACGAATGGACCCACTTGAGATTTCAAGATTTCAAGTCAGTGTCCGAGTATAACTCTGCTATACACAGAATTACCTCATTAATGAGGCTATGTGGGGAAAATATATCTGAGGAGGATATGCTCGAAAAAACTCTGAGCACTTTTCATGCTTCAAATGTCCTCCTTCAACAGCAATACAGACATAGCAGTTTCAAGAAGTACTCGGAACTTGTCTCTTGCCTCTTGTTAGCTGAGCAGAATAATGAGCTCTTATTAAAGAATCACCAATCTCGCCCAACGGGCTCAGCACCACTTCCTGAAATAAATGCTGCATCTCAGGAAGTGAATGCCACTTCATCTCGTGGCAGTATCCACAAACGTGGGCGAGGGGGCAAGCGTGGCCACTGGCAATGGAGTAGAAAAAATCATGGTGCTCGTTCAGAGGGCTTAGGTCCAAGGAGCGGTCCATCCATGAATGGCAAAAATGCATCCCGTAATAAGAGAAAGGCACAGATGAGCCATGTGACTAGAAATGTTGAAAGCCCTTGTCACAGATGTGGTGCAAGGGGACATTGGATGCGCGCATGTCGTACACCCAGACATTTGGCGGATCTCTATCAAGCTTCACTTAAGAACAGGAAAGTGGAGATAAATTACATTGATCATGCTCCGCCAGCCACAGATGGCTCATCAGAAATATCACGTAAGCTAAACAAGACGCATCTAGATGTTTCTGATTTTGTTACTGAAAAAGGGAATGAAGGTTATGAGTCCGAATTAGATTAAATTCCTTAATGTACTATTTGTATTAGCTGAAGTGTTGTTTAAATTTCAATCCAATAAAAGTGGTAATGCTGCCTTCTTTATTAAGTCCGAATTAGATTAAATTCCTTAATGTACTATTTGTATTAGCTGAAGTGTTGTTTAAATAAAAGTGGTAATGTTGTCTTCTTTATATATTCCAGCTCATTTTACTTATTTGGTGGCATGGATGTAAATTATGGATGCCCTCAAAACAAAGGCTATGGCAGAGATATTTGTCTCGCAGACAGCGCAACTACTCATACGATCTTTCAAGATCGGAAGTATTTCTCAAAATTAATACTTACAAAAGCAAAGGTAACAACCATATCAGGTCCTGCAGATCTGATCGAAGGTTCAGGAATAGCCCAAATTATGTTACCTAATGGAACAATATTGTCCATTCCAGATGCTTTGTATTCATCTAACTCCAGAAGGAATCTGTTGAGTTTCAAAGATATACGTTTGAATGGCTACCATGTTGAAACAAAGAAAGAGGAAAACATGGAATATCTTTGTATTACCTCCAGTAATACCCAAAAGCGTATACTGGAAAAGCTTTGTGAGCTCTCATCAGGGTTGTATTACACAACCATACGGACAATTGAGGCACATAGTGTCATGGACCAAGAGTCTACTGACTCAAATGCTTTTAAGCTTTGGCATGACAGATTGGGTCATCCTGGATCCACCATGATGCGCAGGATTATCACCAACTCTAAAGGACATCCCTTGTTGACTAAACACATTATGTTATCAAGCGACATCTTTTGCCAAGCTTGTTCACAAGGGAAGTTGGTGATCAGACCATCACAACCAAAGGTTGATGTTGAGTCTCCATCATTTTTGCAGAGAATTCAAGGGGACATTTGTGGACCCATTCATCCCCCATGTGGACCATTTCGGTACTTTATGGTCTTGGTGGACGCATCTACCCGATGGTCACATGTTTGTCTTTTATCTACTCGGAATATGGCATTTGCTAGGCTTTTGGCTCAGATAATTAAATTACGAGCCCAATTCCCAGATTATCCCATTAAGTCAATCAGACTCGATAATGCTGGTGAATTTACATCTCAGACTTTTGATGACTACTGCATGTCATTAGGCATTGATATTGAACATCCTGTTCCCCATGTGCATACTCAAAATGGCTTGGCAGAAGCTTTAATTAAACGCCTTCAATTGATAGCACGCACTTTGCTAATGAAAACAAAGTTGCCAGTTTCTGCTTGGGGATATGCCATTTTACATGCAGCATCGCTTGTGCGATTGAGGCCAATCGCCAATAATCAAGGTTCTCCAATACAACTCGTATTGGGAAATCAACCAAACATTTCACATTTAAGAATCTTTGGGTGTGCGGTATATGTGCCTATTGCACCATCGCAACGTACTAAGATGGGCCCTCAACGCAGATTGGGAATTTATGTTGGTATTGATTCACCATCTATCATCAGATACTTGGAACCCCTGACGGGTGATATTTTTACCGCACGATTTGCGGATTGTGATTTTGATGAGACAATCTTCCCACCTTTAGGTGGAGAAAAATCTGTGTCGAAAGAACAAGGCAAACTCATTCCTGAAAAACGATATGAATTATCCTGGAATGTATCCACATTGTCTCATCTCGATCCTCATACTGCTCAATGCGAAAACGGAGTGAGAAGGATCATTCACCTCCAAAGTATTGCAAATCAGATGCCAGATGCATTTAATGATGCAGCACAGGTGACGAAATCTCATATCCCAGCTGCAAATGCACCCGCACGGATTGATGTCCATAATGGACAAAGCAATGTGCCAGCAAATGGTTCATCTGCTGCACGCCTAAAACGTGGCAGACCACTAGGCTCAAAGGATTCAGTTCCTCGAAAGAGGAAGTTGATGGACAAAATGAATCCACATGAAATAAATAGAGAGCCCACAATTCATAATTCAAATGCCCCCAAAGAGGGACAGGTACTTCTTGACAAGGAAAAAGTCATTGGTGAAACAAGTGCCCCTGGAGTGGCAACCGTACCTGAAAGTCAAGAAATCTCCATAAATTATACGTCCACTAATGAATTGTGGAGTAGAAATGAGATGATCATCGATGATATATTTGCATTCTCAGTGGCTGCTGAAATCATAAAAGATGATGATATTGAACCACGCTCTATTAATGAATGTACACAGAGGCAAGATTGGCCCAAGTGGAAGGATGCAATCCAGGCAGAATTAAATTCTTTGGAAAAGAGGAATGTTTTTGGACATATTAGTCCAACTCCACCCAATGTAAACCCTGTAGGTTACAAGTGGGTATTTACAAGAAAGCGCAATGAGAAAAATGAGATCTCAAGGTATAAAGCGCGACTCGTTGCGCAAGGTTTTTCACAAAGGCCTGGAATTGATTATGTGGAAACGTACTCTCCAGTAATGGACACAATTACATTCCGTTACCTAATAAGTTTGGCGGTTTCAGAAAAACTTGAAATGAGACTCATGGATGTTATTACCGCATATTTGTATGGAGAATTGGATACAGATATATACATGAAAGTTCCAGAAGGATTCAGGTTGCCTGAAGCAGCCAGAAACACACCACGGGGCATGTTCTCAGTTAAATTGAGAAGATCATTATATGGGCTAAAACAATCTGGACGAATGTGGTACAATCGTCTCAGTAAGTATTTACTGAAGGAAGGATACACAAATGATCCTGTTTGCCCATGTGTGTTTATTAAGAAATCAAAGTCTGGATTTGCGATAGTGGCAGTATATGTCGACGACATGAATCTAATTGGAACTTCTGCAGAGCTTCAAAAGACTGTTGATTATCTCAAACGTGAGTTTGAGATGAAGGATCTTGGAAAGACAAAATATTGTCTTGGCTTGCAGATTGAGCACAGTGCTAATGGAATTTTGGTGCATCAATCAACTTATACTGAGAAAGTATTGAAACGGTTTGGCATGGATAAAGCCCATCCACTTAGCACTCCAATGGTCGTTCGATCGCTTGACACTAAGAAAGACCCATATCGTCCAAAAGGGAATGATGAAATGGTCCTTGGTCCAGAAGTACCATATCTTAGTGCAATAGGTGCTTTATTGTACCTCGCACAATGTACCAGACCAGACATATCATTCTCAGTAAATCTGTTAGCAAGGTACAGTTCTGCTCCAACAAGGCGACACTGGACCGGCATCAAACATGTTCTACGATACCTTCGTGGGACAACAGACATGGGGTTATTCTATTCCAGTGAATCGACCAACGCCCAGAGTATTATTGGTTATGCTGATGCAGGATATCTCTCTGATCCACATCAAGGACGATCACAGACTGGGTATGTATTTACATGTGGAGGAACTGCGATCTCATGGCGTTCAACAAAACAAACATTAGTGGCCACATCTTCCAATCACTCGGAAATACTTGCCCTCCATGAAGCCAGTCGTGAATGCGTTTGGTTAAGATCGGTAATCCATCACATCCGAAGCACATGTGCCCTACCCTCAACAACAGATACTCCAACAATTCTGAATGAGGACAATGCCGCTTGTATTGCTCAGATTACAGGAGGATATATCAAGGGTGACAGGACCAAACACATATCACCAAAGTTTTTCTATACACATGAGCTCCAGAAGAGTCAAGAAATCAAAGTCAGACAAATCCGCTCAAGTGATAACCTGGCAGATCTCTTCACTAAATCATTGCCGAAATATACATTCCAAAAGTTAGTACATGGCATCGGATTACGACAACTCTGCAAGCAATCAAGTTGGAGCATGCAAAATCAGGGGGAGCATTCAAGAGTCCTCTAACATAGGACATATGCACGTTGTACTCTTTTTCCTTCGCTTAGATTTTCCCACTGGGTTTTTCCAAGCAAGGTTTTAATGAGGCAACCAATCTAGGGTCATGTGGTCTCCAAGGGGGAGTGTTATAAAAGTCTTGAAATGGAGCCCACACATACTGTTCATTACTGTACATTACTGTTCATCACTGTTCATTTGACGGCTTTGATACTGTTCATTACTGTTCATTACTGTTCATTTGGCGGCTTTGATAGAGTTTGTCTGTCACGGGTGAACAGTGATGAATAGTGATGAATAGTGATTATTTCAGCCTATAAATAAGAAGAGAAACGGAAAGAAGAGGAAGAAGAAAAAAAAAAGAGAAAGGAAGAGAAAGAAAGAAAAGAGAGAAATTCTTCTAGAGAGAAAATTCAGTGAGCCACATATGTTGTAAACACTAAGTTTGTAGCCATATTATTTTATAGTGAAAGGTTACTGTTGTTGCTCTCCGAGGACGTAGGCATAGCCGAACCTCGTTAAAAGCTGTGTCTTATCTATTCTACGTGCAGCTCAATATCCGCATATATTCCAGGTTATTTTATAACAGCCATCAGAATCATCCTTTTTTCGAACTATTTCATCCTACCTAATAGAACTACATATTGTATTGGAGAAGGAAACACATCAAGCCTCTATCTTCTTTAAAAATTAGTTTTTTGCACTTAATTTCTATCTACACATTTATGCAGTTTGTATTATTAATTTCTGTATAAGCCTATTGCTTCGTGTATTAATATAGTGATCTAATATTATAAGTCATTTATTGATTTTTCCTAACACTAGAAACAACGTATTTGCAATTATTCATAACATGCAACACTTTCTAAAAGTAGGAACTTCTAAGGAAAATAAAAATTATGATATATAAATGTCATTGGCCAATATTGAAGTATCACTATTATGTTTAATAGAGAAATCTCTCCTTTTGAATTATTTTATGAGAAAAATCCATTATTTCCATATTAAATCTAGTTATTTTGTTTCTCCTATATCGTTCTTGGAATATGAGAGAGTTTAACAGAACATAGTATTCTACTTCACATTAGAAAAAAAAAAAAAAAAAAGTTTATTTTTAGTAGGCAATGAGAGATTCTTTTTTTTTTTTCCTTAAATATGAAAGAATTCAATTAAAAATGTTAAATTTTCAAATAGTTCGAATCCAAGTAAAATGTTTGAAAAGACCATTTCTATCCGAAGGTGCAGAGAGAAAACTTTAGGGTAGAGAAGAAGTGGGTGTGAGTAGCTTGAGAGTGATGTCCACGTAGGAAACGACGTGTGACCACGTCAAATTGATGCCATCGCTTCTACAACACGCAACTTTTTCCACATCCTTACTCATTCCTCCACTTTTTGTTTTGTGACAACTTGACATATTAGGCTTAACTTAACCACGGTTACTTTGGTATCTAATATCACACAATTCACCCCCTATGAAGTAACCCCTTTACATAAATGGGTTTTGACTTAAAAGGCATGTGGTCTCCAGTTTGAATTCTCCATAATTATATACATTATTTCTTATAACATTCCACACGTAATTACTTTTTATGTAATAACGACAATAAAAGCATGTCATATTAACTCTATTATGCACATAATTGCGTAAATATGGTGCATTCTCAAGGGTCCTGTAAGGTGTCACTACTTCAGGACGTCTATGACCCTCCATTAGGATGAAGGAAGTGAAAATTACATAAAATTCTAAAATGACGGAATTTAGATTTCTATTATTTGGATTTATGTATATAGAATTTTGTAAATGACACTATAAAAATTGTGAAATAACACCTATTTTAGTGGAAATTGAACTCGGAAATTTGATGTCCCAATTTTTACCTTTTTTTCTGCGCGTCACTTAATAAATTCCTCGCTTAAGTTGCCAAATAAAAGAATTGTTAATTTCTTCTTTAAATTTTTTAACTTCTAAATTCTAAATTATTTTCTCTTATCTAAACGAAAGATGATTAAATTAATATAGTTTCAATACAACAAGACTACATTATTAAATAGGTTGACCCAACTCAACTCAACCCGAATCAATTATTTTATGTCGTTTTCTAGTCTTGTAATCAACCATACGGTGTCAAAGATTACCACCTATGTAGTCAAGTAGCAATAGTGGGGCAGGTTGATTGGGGTCATAGAATTGCGTGATGAAGCCAAATTGGCTTTTCGAGAACCACAAGAATCGACCTTTTCTTTCTCTTTCTACTCTCATATCAGAGCAGGCGCCGCAATTGATGATATAATGTTGTCGGGTCCCTCTCAAACTATCGTCACTCCTTACCCTTGCATCTTTTGCTTTGCGGCCCCAACTGACCCACAACCCATGAAAGCATCAACTTATTAATTAGGCTTTATCTAATTGACCTCACTAATTAATCTCATCATCACCACCTCATTTTATCCGCATCAGTTTATCTACATGTCATTATGAACCTCACTAACCTCACAATAACAATAGAATTTTATAATAATTACCTAAAAAGGATGGTTATCTTATCTACATCTTTTTTTACCATTTTTTTACAGTTTTTTTATATTTAGAATAAGTTGCAGAGATTCTTTGGCTATTCTGTGCTATTTTTCACCTCTTTTTTGTGAAAGTTTTCTTTATATTGTTGTAACTTAGTTTTTTTTTTAAATTTTATCTCTGTTTGATTGTTTTGAATTTACAATATTAGTTGGAATGTCTAAACCTTAATGCCAACAAGGCTACCTTGGTTGAAATTTGAATCGATATAATGCTATTGAAAGTGATGAATTTGTTATAGTGTGTGTGCCATTCCATGTTTGAATGGATTTGTTTTAAGTACTAATCAATCTTGACCAAACTTGATTAATTAATAATGTTGAATTAAGACATTTTTATACAATACCATTTAAATATGTGTTGTCATGTTGATATTATTCATTAATACTTGCATTAGTTGGTCATGAAACTTTTGATTTCAGGTTAAATAGAAGCAATTCTAATATATTAATATCATAGATACATCGGGTAGTGATTTTCTCACTCTTCTTTTGTCTACTTACACTCCTTGTTGTTTTTTCTAATAGTTTTTACTATAACAAAAAAGGGAATGTAAGTGGACAAAAGAGGAGTGGGAACATACAATTTCTAACAAAGAGAGTATAAGTGGATAAAAGAAGAGTGGGAAAATCAGCTCTCATTACATTAATGTCAAGTTGAAAATGATATTTTAAAATAAAAATGAAAATTAGAACTTTCCATTTTTCTCTTTAACTAAACTGAAACTATTCACGATAATAATCAAATGGTTAACTAATTTTCGATTCGATTAATTTTTTTTATTTATAAAGATGCTGAAAAATGATGATTTCAAAAAAGAATTGTCCTGATCATGAGAGGACCATTGTGGTGTGCATCCAAACTAGTATTATTAACTTACGTTCTTGGACACTCCTAATTTAGGTTTGAACTAAAAGAAATATCTAAAATGCCGTAAGTATACCAAATTCCTTGATGTTGATTTTTGTTTTCAGAAAAAAAATAAAAAAAATCGACGGTCCATATTAATGGTCCAGTACCAAATGTGATAACAAAAAAACACTGACTCAATGCCATTGCAATTTTCGCTGAGGTTGAGGTGGCAGTGAAACGGCAAGTCATAACAGTGTAAACGACAAAACGCATGAAAATCCAAAATTTGCTAACGGGAGCACATAACAGTCAACCTAATCGAGCAAATCGAAGACAGCCACGTGTAAAGCCCTGGCTCCTCAACAGACAACTGCCCGTCACTAAATACAATGCACAAAAACGTGTCATGTCGTCATTGCGCGCCCACATCGAATAAAGGTATCTTTGAAGTTGACGAGGCAGAAATGATTAATTAATGAAGAAAAACGTGGTTAGAGAGAGAAAACCGGAGCCTTAAGCCAGAGAGAGCCACTGGCTTCAGGCTTATATAAGCAGAGAGCAAGTGACCCAAGGAAGCACAAGAGAGCCAAAAACACCAAAGTGAGGCCACAAAAACAAAAAGAGTGAGAGTGAGAGAGAGCTTTTCTGCAACTGTGTTTGATAATTTTGCTTGTTCTTCAACTCCTTCCCCTTTCTCTTTGACCCCTCTTCTCTGAATCCCTTTCTGTCATCGTCTGTTTTTCGAAAGAACATATTTTGGGGCTTGTTTTTTGGAATCTTAATTGGAAATTACATCAATTGTGATAAAACAAAGCAAACCCGGAAGGGTATTTCTGGAAGCAGGTGATTCAGAACAGTGATCCAGGTTTTTTCTCCCCTTTTTTTTTTCAGTATAAAGTTTTAAGCTTTTCTTTTATCAACTAGGAGGGTTTATTTTTGTCCCTCGAAGGTTGTTTTTTTCTAAGCCTGTTTAGTTTTTTCTTTGTGCAAAAAACCTTGTTCTTTTAATCTGGGTTTTTTTTTCCTCCTTCTTGGATTTAGTCTACCTGTTCTTTGATTTTGGTAAGAAACAGGTTGGTTTTAAGGAAGTATATTTTCTGTCTTATATTCTAGCTTTTACCCCTTTTGTGACTACATGGCAACAGCTATAGATCTTTACAGCAGCAGCTCAATGACACCAGATTTATCAGATTCCTTGAGGGAGGATCAGCTCATGAAAGCACTTATGCCTTTTATGAAAAGTGTTTCATCAACCTCTTCTTTGACATCTATTTCTTCTTCTATTTCTTCACCAACCTCTCCTTCTACTTCTTCTTCCTTTTCTTCCTACCCTTCTTACACTTACCATCCTCCACTCTACTCTACTCAGCCCAATTTGTACCCTGACTTTTGCTCGCCATCCACAACCCACATGTTTGATCAAGTGAGTTTTGAGCAAACAGGTTCAATAGGGCTTAACCAACTTACCCCATCTCAAATTCTTCAAATCCAAACCCAAATGGTCCTCCAGCAACAGCAGGAACACCAACAAAAGGAACAAATTGCTGCTCTTGCTTCTCCAGCTTCACTGCAAAACCAATATCAGCACCAAAACCCTCGCACCCCGAAATTCCTCAGCCCAAAAGCCATCCCAATGAAGCAAGTTGGTGCTCCCTCCAAACCCACAAAGCTCTACAGGGGAGTGAGGCAGAGGCATTGGGGCAAATGGGTTGCTGAGATTAGACTTCCCAAGAACCGAACCCGCCTATGGCTTGGTACCTTTGACACTGCTGAAGAAGCGGCTTTAGCTTATGATAAAGCTGCTTATAAGCTCAGGGGAGACTTTGCTCGGCTCAATTTCCCTCATCTCAAGCACCAAGGGGCTCATGTCTCCGGCGATTTTGGCCACTACAAGCCTCTCCATTCCTCAGTGGATGCCAAGCTCCAAGCAATTTGCCAGAGTTTGGCTGCTAATTCGGCGAAACAGGGGAAAACAGGGGAGCTCTGTTCTGTGGCAGAGAGAAAGCCAGCGATAACATCTCCTAAAGAGGTTTCATTGAAAACTGAATTGAAAAGTGAATGGGAATTAACTGGTGTAGAGTGCTATAGACCGGAGATCTCATCTTCGCCCTCTCGGTCCGTTGAGTCTTCAGCCGGGTCCTCTTCGCCGGAATCCGACATTACCTTCTTGGAATTTTCGGATTCTCAATGGGATGAGGCTGAGAATTTCGGACTAGAGAAGTACCCTTCAGTGGAGATTGACTGGTCTGCTATATAAAGTCCTTATGATAATGTAATCTTTGCTTATTTCTCGCTTTAACTTTAATTTGTGTCTAGTTTGGGTTTTAGCCTTTTAGGTCCAGTTTGGTGTAGTCAGGTGCTTCTGCAATGAATTTTTTACATTTGCAGAGGTTTTCCTCAGTCATAGTTATTAGTTCATAGGATAATGAGTCTGCAATATGTAATGATTTCTCCATTTTGGTCTGCTGGTAATTTTTTTTCCTTGCATGACTATGGAGATTTCTGGTTATCCTTTCAGGTCAGTGTAATTAAACAGTTCCTTTTGTTAGTGTTAATTGTTCTACTTTTTCTATATTTTGTGTAACATGAAGAGCATGTGATGGTGTGTGATTCTATCTCTTCAAGTAAATAGCAAAAACTTAATTTAGAAAGAAAAAAAAAATTGTGAAAGAGGAGAAGACGACGAAAAACATGATCAAATTCTGATGGAAAGTGGAGTTTGGGAAATTCTATAATGTGTGATTAGAATATTAGCACAGGCATGAGGCCATGACAGGAAACAGAAAAATACTTTTCCGGATGATGTTCATTTATATATTGCACGCTGTATGATTATTATGGGCTTCAAACCGCCTGGGCATTATGAAGTTCAAGGGGCCTTGCACAAACATTTTTTTACCTGGTGGAAAAATTCACAGCTTCCAGAAATATAGGACACAAACAAGAGGGTTAGTAAGCTAAATAATGCAAAATCGTGGTCTCAGTTTACTTCACTGATAGTAAATAGAACACACAAACATAGCAAATCATATGTTAATCTCGTCTCAATAGTTTATTGTGAGTTTCCAACTGACATGACAGGTGACTGGGTAGCATGAGTAGCATCTTACTTGCTAGAAATAAATAAGGTCTGGAGTAATTTGAAAAACTGATACACTCTCATATAGTTGGAGTTCATAAACTTAGAATTTGGTTAATGGTAATTATGCTTCTCAATTTATAAAGCTTTTATTCTTGAAAGTACATGAAGGGTAAATCCTAGATTCATGAGCAGAAAACACTCATGGATTGAGCGTGAGTGATGAAATACAAATTTAGTTA
The DNA here is from genome assembly GCF_000346465.2 of Prunus persica. Classification (NCBI taxonomy): domain Eukaryota; kingdom Viridiplantae; phylum Streptophyta; class Magnoliopsida; order Rosales; family Rosaceae; genus Prunus; species Prunus persica. Next base: position 18,912,218 of record NC_034014.1, read on the forward strand.
TTTGATAGTCACTCAACTTTGATTTGTAATTTGAAATATTTGTGAAGTTGTTCTACAAAAATGAATCAAAGGTAGCCAACTGTTCATGGAGATGACTTTGGCAGCATTTTGCTTCGGCAAATTTAGAGCCCAAAAGGAGGATAATGGGAGCATCTTGGATCACCTCCCACTTTATGGGATTCTGTAATTTTCTTATTTGCATCTTTGAATGAGATTGACAGGTGGGAATGGCCAAACCATGGGTTGCTGCTGATCCCACTTAACCGGCTACACATTATCTTATCCCTTCCGGCCTGAGATAAGAAGATTTGAGGCCACCATCCCAAGAATTCAAGATTAGAAAAGAAGAAAGCCCTAAAATATGTATAAACTTTGTTCAATATTCTATTCTTTCCTTCTCGGCAGCATGCGCAGACAAGTAGTTCACACTGCTAAACATTTTGATAAGGAAAGAGACTCTGAAAGCTTATTTCTGGGCCACCAAGAATCCTTTATTCATAATATTTGTCTTTGTTGTATCACAAAGTCTTATAAAGGAAATTATATTGATATTGTCCTCGCTTTAATCACCTAAGTTTAAGTTCAATTATTCAATACTTGTTAAGGTCTCGGTACCATTATTAGATAATCACATATATTTGAGTTTAGTGTTGTATTCTTCCGATGTGCATGTGAAATTTACACATCTTGACTTGTATCAAGTCAACTATACCAACAATCTTTTGAATATGATCTCACAGTTTCTTTCTCAATTGTTAACTTTATCTTAAATATTGTCCAAAGCATCCAAATTTAAGCCAAAAAGGTGTGTGAATGGGAATGAAACTTGCATCTTGTTAAAGTTAAAGGGATTCCTTCGAGGGTGGAAAAAGTTCATGGCCAAGTTGGTTATTCCACTTTACAGGTTTCAATGATGTGGCTTTGTGAGGTGCCTTCAAGTGTAATGTAAGCAAAAGATTCTAATTGTCCATTTGTCCATAATCTAGAATTAAAGATGCATTCTGAGGTTTCTAAGGTCTGTGTTTGAGACTTTTGGCACCATTTTAAATTGCACATAGAGGAACAGAATCATAGTTAACCATATATGTGGCCAAAAAAGCAAATAATGGAATGATAACTAAAGGATATGATTTGATCATAGGTCTCTTTACCGCAGGAGAGTGGGAAAAAAGAGTTATCCCTTGTATATGAAGAATTATTGAGTGTGGAGAAAAATAAAACAAAAACAACCGGGCACCCACTTTGCTTTTACACTTTTGCAATTTTAAGGGCATGCTTAGTAGTACTACGTGGATCTTATCTTTTCTTTAGACAGATGATAGATGTGAAAGACAGAGGTAAACATAGATTGTAGAACAATCTTTTAGGATAAAAACCAAAAATAAGAAAATAAACTTAAATGCTTTTGAGTTTTTATTTTATTTTAGCTGTTAGTCCTTTTCTCCTCCTAGTCTTTTTATCTATCTTCTAAGTTTTCCCTTCAACCATCAATTTGTTGGAAATATGCCCTAAAAGCCAATCATGAGATTTCGGTTATTTAACCATCTAAGATAACCTATGGGCAATTAAGTCAATCCAAGAAATAGTCTCATTAATAATTATATGTATGACGACAAGTTTGTGGCCTATGAGATGAGGAAAGTGATCTAAAGAAGTTAGGTCTAGGAAACCTTTCCCTAGAACTCATATCCTGAACAATTCCTAGTCATAGGATCATTTTCATTGGAGATGACGATCTGCAAAGACTATCGTCCACTATATCTGCTCAATTAGGAGGATGACTAGTCTCAAGTCATTTGTGTAGCTAATACTAAGATTAAGTGTATGGGTGCTTACTAGAGAGTGAGCTCACTGAATGCGATCAAATATGAAATCTTGTATGAAAGTTTTGCCTGCATGTCAAAGAAGATTTCTAAGTTGCAATAACAGAGAATTAGTCCTTAGACCTAAAGCACCATGATTATGAGTACATCAGTGATCTTAGGTTATATCATATATCGAGCCCAACTCAGAAATTGACTTAAGACATCGTTGGGGTCCTTAATTGATTCATAGAGGCATGCGACTGTACAACAAGGGATTCGACTCTCAGGAGAGAGAGAGAGAGAGAGAGAGAGAGAGAGAGAGAGAGAGAGAGAGAGTACTATACGATGTGATTCAGAAATCTCTGCCTAAAGTAGTGAGCTTCAATTGAGGAAGATGTTCCTAATCAAGCTTAAGTGAATCACATAAGTCGTGATCAATCACATTAGGGATTTGACATGAATTTCATATCCTATTAATGTGATAAAGAGTATTGAAAATAGAGAGGGATCGTGCTGCGTTGTAATTCCAACTAAATGGGATCTCTAACACATTTTATTTAGCTCGGGTAATCATGACATGTTGCTAAACGTCACTCACAATTTGTGAAGCCCTAAGGGCATGCCGTAGAAAAGGGTTTGGATTGATAATCGACAAAGAATAGTTTAAGTATCACCCATTGCATGGCTAACTAGAATCTAATCGATTGCACACCGAAAAGGTTGAGTTTGGATAAATAATGAAGATGACTAAATCAATGATTTAGGCGGTCAATTGATCGGATCAAGATTAACTTAATCATATTGATTTATATATATGAATTGGCTTCCAAGGCACATTGGGCTTGGACCCTTTGGGATTTTAGTTTAAAGGCTTAATTACACTAATGCTCCTTAAAACTTCAGTCAAATCTCATTTTGCACCCCAAAACTCAAAATGGCCCACTTTCATCCATTGACCAAGGTTTGGTGACCCACTTTACCCCTGCTGTTAACTCCATTCAAAATTCTGTTAACTTTGATAACGTGATAGGGGTATTTTTGTAATTTCGTACATATACATATTAATGTACAGGTCAAGTCGAGGTTTATTTTTATGTTGGAAACAAGAGTGACTTAGGTTTACAATTCAAGCTTAAATATTTATTAATTGCATAATCCGCATCAAAAGTGTCGGATCCATGTATGCCATGTGAGCAAAAATCATCACAACATTGCAACTGTTTGAAAGTTGGGTACCAAGATGAAATGACCCAAGTAGCATTTCTTTCCGACCTTAGCTCCGCGCAAGACAAACGACCTTGTGAGTTATAATTATAGAAGTAAAATGTAATTTACTCAAAAAAGAGGCAAGCCTTTGAGATTGGGAAATTGGATGGACTAAATGCCTACAAAGAACCATATCCAGTGTACTATTGAAGCCCAAACAAGCTGTACCCAAAACCTTTAAAAAAATCAATAACAAAATAACAAAAAAAAGGACTGCATACTAGAGCCCAGTAACTTTTGTTCCTTGCTAATGGGTGTTGGGTTGGCTTGTTGGCAATTGGCCCATGAGTATTGGATCCTTCTTAAAAGAGACCAAAGGTTGTACTTCATCGAAAGTAGCAGTCACATTTATATGTTTTGAAACTTTTTAAAACTAAGAACTTGTTGCAGACAAAACTATATTATAAAAATATAAAAATAAAGGCCAGGAAATGAGAGGATGGTAGAGGAGATGCTACAATGAGGGGGATTTTGGTGTAGGGGTTGAATGAAGGGTTTAATCTAACCATCCAATCATTAACAAGTTTAAGTCCAATATTTTCTCTCCTATTGGATAGTGGGGTTGAACCCCTCCCACAATCCCCTTATTATCGCATTTCCGGGAGGGCCGAAGCTGGAAATTCAACTAGAATGCGGACTCTTTGTGAACCCATGAAAGAACTAGAGGGACTAGATGACCCAAACCTATGCAAGAATTAGAGGACCCAAGAGAAATGGCAAGACCTATTTAGCCTAACCAAAGCTCCAAACAGCCTAGTCTCTTTAGGTTTTTTTTTTCTTTTAAAGCATAACAAAGGAAGCTCAGTTTTATGTATACTTTGTTGTTTAATTTCATTTTCTAGTTTGTCCCAAACAGAGTCAAAGCTCAAAGCTATAGTTGATTGAAAGCGTGCATCGTATAAAATTAATTTATTCACACTCTTGAAAGCGCACCACAACCACCTTCTTCATACCTAAACAGATATGTTTCTCAATCAATTTGCCTTTGGCTTCTTCCTGGCGTGCGTGACCAAATAATAATAAGGTAGTTCAAACAGGTGGAATTGACTTGTAATCTTTCTCCTGAATTAAAAAGAAAAGAAAAAAAAGCATTCCCACCACCACTCCACACACAAAATCTTCAATCTTCAACCCTCAAATATTCTCTGCATTTTTTTATCCATGTATAATTTCCATTTGAAAATTTCTAACGTTGCCTTGCCTACTTCATGCTTGTTGACGCATTGAGTATCTTCACCTTTTGACCTTTAAGCATGATCATTCATTCAAGTTTAGGTAAATCAAACAAGGAACTGGAAATCGTATCGAAAAAAAGGACCTGATGAAAAGAAGAATAATGAAAATCTGAGTGCTCGGCTAACCTATGTTTTAAACGTGGTAAAGCATCAAATCCCTTGAACCATAACTATAGGATCGATGCGGTTCCAGAATATTAGACAAATTGGACATGCCTGCATTCATTTAATGAAAGAACTAAATATCAGAATTAAGTATCAAAAGCTATATATATATATAGTATAGGGAAAAAAAAGTGCATGGAGATAGAGGGAGGGCCCTCTATTCCTATATAACACTTATTTATTTTGTCAAAGGCCTCCTTGTATTAGTTAAAGATCCTTCAATATCAGATTTTATGCCACCAAGATCCCCATTTCCAAACAATTCCTTATCAAATGAGGAATATTGGCCCCTTGCCCCCTATAAATCTGACCCGTGAAATCTAATAACCTTTTTTACCCATCTCTCTCACTTGGAACTAGAGGAAAATAATCTCAATTATAGTATGCACCACACTACATCTTTAATTACGAAGTAAGACCCATGTACGGAAGTGATTCTAATAAGATGAGAGATGTGGTTTGTAATGTGATCAGCATATATGCTACGACTAACTTTATTGTTAGAAAACCAAATCATTCTTGATCTAATAGTATTCTCTTCCTCAATATTAGAATAGATCCTTAAGTTCAAATCCCTCTCCCCTATTGATCAAGAAAAATGAAAAAAAACTTTAATGCTAGAAAAGATGTGGCATATCTTCCTTCAATAATTTATTAATCAACCCGATCTTTCTTGCTATGGTCATATAAAATATATCTTGATACATCTCAAACTTTTTGCACGCTAAATTGACATGGCTAGCGATTAGAGTTTCTCGACCGCAAACCCAAGCGATCAAAAAGTGTGCTATCACTTCAGCATGAAAAAAAATACTCAAAGTCTTTTGTTTCATATAGAAATCATATGAACTTGTCCAAGACTGGTTTGGCCGCATTGGACTAAATCATGCATGTGCAATTGAAGTTCTCTCGGTTCTCAATGGTATAGGTAGGGCAAGGCCAACTTGGTAGGAATTTAGTCAATCAATTTGGAACTTTGAACATGATTTGTCTACGCTGACAAGAATAAAAACCCATATTCTGAAGAACCGTGGACTTGCTTACAGTTTGGATTCTCTCATTCTGAGCTTCAAGGGAAGGTACCACTTTTGCTGCTTGAAATTGAAGCTACCACTTTTGTAATAGCTTGACGTGTCATTTACATTATTTATTAATTGTATGTTTTGATTCCAAGAGTTCAATTCTCTTCTTACCAACCAGTTGGTGCCATTTGTGCTTAGATTTTGTAAGATTCATGAAACTGTCGAAGTTGTGGTTGTGGAAAGGCTAACCACTACTCAATGAATGATTATCTTTCTTGGACTATGACATGGTCGTTATATGTCACGCCAATGCCAAACTTAATCAAAATTCAATGGCGTGGCGCTTGGCGTCTCTTCCCATGTGGGAGGTTGCGCAGGTCCCAACAATGATGGTCCTAAAGAAGTTTAGGATGAAAAGATAAACATCGTGTTGTAAAGGATTTACATAAACAGGGGCCCCTTAACTCTGTTTCACTTTACAGTTTTTAATTTGTATTTTTAAAAGACTTAAAACAGACTATTTGTTTGTGAGTTGTTTCATAAATGTTTTCACTTTTGAACAAATGACATATCGGGTCAGGTTCAGTGGTCATAGGGTTGGATCCATTGGTCACTAGGTTGGTCAGAGTGTTACTAGGTTGAACCCGAGGTCACTGAGTCAAGTTCGATGATCACGAAGCTACGTTTGAGCATCACTGATCAGATCGAAGGTTCATCAGGTCGGGCCAAGAATCTCTCTTCTTTTTTTCCCCATGGTTAAGGCATATGGGGACGAGGCCGCATGGTTGTTGAGGATGTGGGTCTACTTGCTAAAGGTGGCGAGTCCCACATTCAATTTTGACCTAGTTCAGTTATAATGGAACTTTAAAATAACTCATTCCTTCAATTTTGAGTGGAAATGAAGTTTTTCCTGCGGTCAAATTCGGAATTTGAGGTCAGAATGGAAGTCAACGTAACAGTGTTCGCACCATTTTTCGTTGAATTCATTGAAGTTATGATGAATTTTTGTTGGGTCTGGAGGTCTTGAGTTTGGACAGAGAGTCCCGAGGCTCAGCATGAGTTTGTGGCCAAACGCACGATTCGAGTAAATGTTTAAAAAGTTCACAATGTCATTATAATTTACATAAATTATTTACAAGCTCCGAAAAATTTATGGAGATGAGATCTCTTTTCATCAAAACTAAAAAAGAGATTGTATATGGGTCCAACTCTAAATGTAATCTAATGATTAATCTATGTATTAAGTCGGTCTCCATTCAATGATTATCTGTTGAAAAAATAAGTCACATCAAACAAAATTATGTAGCCATCTAAAAGTGACTAAATAAATAGACGAACATGATACTTTTAACAAACCCTGAAACGTTGATGATGATAACCTCTTTGCAATAATACTAATTCATTTGATTTTCCTCTTTCATCTACAGGATTTCCCGTTTCAAATCTTTACAAATAATAAAACATTGATGTGATGATGAGGATGTCACTATAATTAACTTCAAGTAAAATATGAACTAATACTACATCTGGGGGGATATACCATAAAAATTATGGTTATTAGCTTTATAATCCCCCTACTTTTAAATAAAGTAAGGTGAGTTTTAGTCCATTTTGGTTTTAATAATCATAGTTTAATCAGGACAAGGATGCTGTCCACTTGGAAGTCCATCATACCTACTTGGACCTTATGTGGAAGGTCCCAGGACATTCACATCATCAACTGTTTCAGTTAGAAAATTGGTTAACGGATATGCCAAAGCAAAAAAGAAAAAGTAGGGTTTTATCCCAAATCCAGCTTCATCTGACCTTTTTCACCAAATGATAACAAAGATTTCAAAAGCTTGATTGATGCTCTCAAAGCCAAATGAAGATAAAGAGTGGGGGGGAAAAATAACACATGGAAGGTTGCAGCAGCCCAAGCCATCAAAGGCACACGATAAAAAGGATATCAGGAAGGAACTGCCTCCAAATGACAAGAAGATATAGTTCTCTGGCCATGTCGACAAAAATTGGACTCATATGCCGACTATATGTTAAATATTAAGATAAGGCACTGCCCATCATGATGATGAGGATGATCATGAGAATTGTGTCATCTAGTATCAGTACGATTCATAATTAATCAAAATCATCATCATCAATCAGTAAGTGTTACTAAGGGAGGGATAAGGACTAAGCTTCAATTTAAGGGCCCAGATCTTCCATTCATTGTCGTCCTACATGCAAATGTGACTAATTGTTCGTACTAACTCGTCGTTTAACTATTAGATTATCATCGTCAACATTTCTGAATCAACTCCATAGAAAGCCCCACATGTTGGAATCCAAGGAAGTTTCATGCGTGCATACATACATACACATACATAGATATGTTACTGCTTAATGCACTGGTGGTTCTACATGGTATGGTAGCAGCTGTTCTTCTAAGTTCGCCCTTCTTTTCTAAGCTTCTCCTCTTGGCAGCAACACTTCTTCTAATTCTCTCTTCTACTATTAGCTTCTCCTATTGGGTTTCTCCTAAAATACATGTATTTATCTTTAATTTTAGTTTTAATTTGAAATTGAGTATTCTAGGTGTATTTGTTTATGGCGATTAATGAAATTCACTCGTATACCGTTGAGTTTAGTATATAAGTTTTGCTTGGCCGGCTTTTAAATTATGGATCGACCATTGCATTAGTGGGAGAATTATGTATATATCAGAATGGTCAACCATTTAAGTAACTTAAAAGAGAAACTTATTATTGGTTAGTAAAAAACTTCCAGGTAAAGTACTTGTGTTTTTTGCTCTTGTATATATAAACAAACAACTTACCTGGTATTTACTGTATCAAATAATATTTTTATATGCACCAAATCTAAGCCATGGCGGTAGTCCTTGAATAAAGTACCTTGTGAGCACAAAAGTACGTGTAATCTAAATAAGAGCAATTCAATTTGGTGGGATGCTGATAATATTCATAGTCATTTCTTTACATTGCTTGGTTCCAGGATCTTTCCCAATCATTAAAGCATTAGGAAAAGGTGAAGAAAAGATAAACTTAACAAAAGAAAAAGAAAAGTATATATGATAAAAAAAAAAAAGAAGGGCGTATATGCGATAGGGGTGGTAGAAAAAAAGAACAAGATGAACAAATAATATATGAAATGTGACACGATCCTGTGAACATTATCAAAAGCTTTTAGGGTTCCGTTTTGCAATTTGCTAAGGGAAACATCCTCCAAAACTATTTGCTTTATTGGTGAATATATCACTACAGTTAATTAGCCATTTAAACCAGAACTATTTGATGATCAATGTAGATGCTCATGATTATATTTTGAGATGCAAAATTTGGAATAAATTATGTGGGGATTTTTATATTCTCTTTAAAAGTTTCCACTTAAGATCAATTAATAGATCTATTTATAGATATTTTTCGTTTAGGAGATTGCTTCCCTCCTTCCCTACAAGGAGGCGTTACTACTTCCTGCAAATCACAATCTGACACATATGTAAAGCTGTGATTGGCAAGAAAGTATGAGTTCCTACTTCCAGGGAAGAAGGCAAATATTTTCCTTTGGATTACTAGTCGGTCTCCATTTTATTGGAGGAGGTTCGTAGTTCTAATCATGGGCGGAACCACACTAAGAGCTATAGTGGGCTGTAGCCCAATGTGGTTTTTTCAGGAAAAAAATAATATATAAAACCTATATATTTAACTTGTTTTCAATAATATCCTAGTATATATTAACTTATTAAAGCCCAAAAAATTCCAATTTTATTTATTTATAAATTTAGTTGGAGGGCAGCAATAAAAATACACATCAAAATAGGTTCACTTTCAATTATGTTATTGAACATATATTTTCATTTTGATCATATGTGTTTTTCAGTTGCATTTAATATGTATTTATTTTTTTTATTTTTGATAAAGAGCGATAGTATTTTATTGATAAGAGGAACATAAACAAGTACAAAGCCACTATGGTGCTAAACCATATTTGGTTTATGTTAAAGCTTATTGAAAATTAGTCTATGAAGCTATGAACTACCGTTATTTATATGATTTAATATTTACTTTTATTTCTGGAAAGACTATAGAAATTGTAAGCACCAAAAAAAATAATCATTCAATTTTAAGGTAACAACTTTAGCTAGCCCAGCCGTTGAAAAATTCCTGATTCCACCCTTAGTTCTAATGTTATGAATAAAAAATTAAAAAAGATATATTAAAAGATGAATTGGATTTGTGACCTTTGGTGGAGAAGTCACCATTACAATATTGAAGTCTTTATATCTAGTTGAGAAAGAAAAACGACTAAGCATATATAAAATGCCTAGCTATATACATGTTGCAATATGTATGGGTAGTACGAATGAGATCATATAATTAAAGAGGTGATGTATCCATAATCGTTAATGCTTTTTGGATATTATTTTATGATAAACTAGTATTTATATATTTTTTAAAAGAGATCAACTAGATGTGGAGACATAATTAAGTTGTGGTATAACTAGGATGTTCCAATACTATATAAGAATAAAGGGAAAGGAACATTAAGCTATATTATTTTCAATTTTACTGGGGCCCATGAACCGGCCCCAAATCCAAATGATCTCAAGGCAACCAAATTTTTATAATCTCTTTTTTTTTTTTTTTTTTTTTTCTAATTAATTGGGTGCCCTTGAATATTCTCATCTTCAAATCTTGCCATTGGCAAGGAGGGATTTTTTTATATTTCATCTACTTATAGCAAAAGTTCGAAGATTGAAGTGGTGGAGCACTATAAGCCATGATAAATTTATTAAGTTATGCATGCAATTTGCATGCATACTTCTTCATTAATGAAAACGCATATATGCTAAAAGTTCAAGATATTGTTTTTGTTTTTTGGTTACATTAGAGGGAAAAAACTTCAATAGAGTTTGATTTTGGGTGCCATAGGGGAGGAGGAATCCACCACTATTGTAGTGGGAACCTATTGGCCAAGATATTATTTTTAATTCACATGAAAGTAGCCAGCACCATATACATACATGTATTGATTCTAAAAGTCTCCATATATTTTAGGTGAATTTACCGACAACAAATATTATATCGTCATCGTCATTCATGTAAGTTAAATACGAGATCTCTTCTGAATCAAGTAAAAACAAATACCATTATGTCAAAGACAAATTGATCTACTCGGTTGTTAATTAAATAAGTGAAAATATTCAATAGCAGCTAACTTAGAGCCGACATGAAAAATGTAGACGTAGAAATTAATTAATAGTGCATGCAAAATTCATGCAATGTATATATTCGTTTTGGGTTTATAATTCTTTGCCTTGAGCCCAAGAAAGGGATTGGTGGCACAAAGACGTGTTATCTCATTCTTCAACTCGGAGAAAAAAGTTTTACGCGTAGGGTCCCATCCTAACCGAAAGTTTCAATGTTTCAAGATATGGTTAGGGACAGGTGGTAGTTATTTCCCTTTACCTGTCAACTGCCAAGTAGCTTGGGATACTTCCATGAAAATACATGTCTTGGAATCCAATGAAAAGATTTCGGGCATCAATGGTTATTAACGTAGAACTTTTTTTTTTTTTTTTTTTAAGGAACTTTGAATTCAAATTAAGGTTTACTGGTTTGACCAAGTTCTCATTAGTTCTCATATTCAATCTAATCACTCTGTCTAATTTGATTTGTATAAGCCAGCAATGTCGACCTAATTAATTTCAAAATCAGATGTTGACACTTTTAACTTATAGTAACACTTGCCTTTACTTGAAATGTAAACACGGTCTTATTCATAACATTAATTATGGGATGTTTTAATTCTCTTATGGTATTAAATCAGCCGCAGTATCTACACCATCAACAACCACTTGCGTTTTGACGTCACTTAATATATGTTGTCCGTGTATAGTAAAAACAAAAATCTTGAAAGCGAAGCCTTGCATCATAGTATGTTATAATCATGAATTTCTGTATTTACTGACAATGAATTTTGAATTGAATATTGTAGTTTTATCATAACAAAGACAAATATTCAACATTCTTTAGTTGAGTTACATTTGGAATCTAATTATTTCAATAAAAATATATTATCGAAGACAAGAATTCTCATATGAACCTAGTCAGTGTTTGATTGTGTGGTGAGGTATAGGTATCTAGTCCGAATTCATTGGAACAACACAAACACGAAGACAAGAATTCAAACAATATTGACCGATTGTTTTTCGGTCTAGTCGACCTCAATTTGTCATGATGCTGTTAGAAATTTCAAACACAAAACGAACAATAAATTAATAACCAAGGTGATGTCTTTTCATTACATTATATCCGAAGACAAAAATATTGGTCCTACTCTCTCATAGCCATACACGATACACCCACCAAAAGAAAACAACAAGCAGCAAATACTTTTCTCTATGTACCTTTACAAACTACATTTTTCTCTCTGGCAATTGGCTGTCAGCCAACACTACTCCCTATTATTGTTATACGATTTGTCTTCAACATTCATAATTCTAATTTTTTATTTTTTATTTTGCTCAAATGTTGAAACCAAATCCTTAACCTATCATAATTCTAATTCGCTATTTTGGTTCATCTTCTCTCACTTAAGTTATTGTAAAAAAAACTTACTTATATATGAATGGTTTCTAAAGGGTAATGATTTCCCCACTCCAATTTTATCCACTTACACTCCTTTTTTAGTTATAAAATGGAGTGTAAGTGGATAAAATTGAAGTGGGGAAATCACCACTCTTTCTAAATGCACGTTTGGCTCAAACCCGGACTCTAAATCAATTTGAGTACCTTTTTTGTTGTAACAATAATACCATATTGCATGTTGAAGTGGTGTTACAATCACCTCATATTACAACCCCATATTACAACACGTGTACGATTATCAGAACAATAGAACTTGAATACGTGTTACAGTTTGTGTGGATCCATGTGATGCTACAAATAACACACAAAGATGAATTGCTCCTTATACTGAATATAATAGTCTAGTTTTTAAGTGGGTCCCTTCTAGTCAACGGACACGTGTAAAACAGTAGGGCAACCCAAAAGGGTTGGTCATTTGCACGCGCAGAAAGAAGTTAGGACCCCAGAGCATTTCTGTATTCTTTCCTTTCTTTTTTGATGTCGTTTTTCTTTCCCACGTTTCATACACGGAAAATGATATGTTATATTCCACAAAGACTCACAATCATTCTTGAAAATGCCACCCATGACCATCAAGATAATGCCGATCAACGACACGCATGGCAACATATAATATACGATACGACACATCTAGGATTTGAGACCACTTCCCAGAACTCAGTTGTCAGTAGTCTTTGAGTGTAATTGAGTTGAGCCTGGCAATTTTCAGACCACATAAAATTGTGAGATGCAGTAGAAAGAGAGTTGATATTGCAATGCTAAATAGATCGATGGTTGAAAATTATGACACGTTTTTGTTAGTATATTTTTGCAAAAATGAAGAAGACGATCAATTACTGTTCTCCGTAAATAAGATTGATTGATTTCACAGTACAGACAAGTGTTTCATGATGAACTGCAAAGGCTGATTCTTTTCTGTACCAACACTTACACTAAGCATTGGTTGTGTCATGTCATGTGTGTTCATGTATAAACTCAAATTAATGTTTAATTCCATTTATTATATAGCTTTTCTATGTTAAGGATGTCCTCGTTGTAAGAAAACTGCACAAATCCTTTTTAGGGCTACCCAACAATGTATTTCAATGATCGGAAAAATCTATGTTTCGGGCAATTCTTAAAGGATTATCCTTGTGAAAAATCATCAGCATTCGAAGTTAATTAATTAATTTGTTAGTTCACGTGGCACAGTAAAATATGATAAGTGAGTCATTACATTGCTCACATAATTAGTGGGACAATTATTTGTGTACGAAAACTTCTAGAAATGAAGCTTAAAGTAGTAAAGTCTGAAACTCAAGTTACAAATGGAAAAAGTCAAATGATGCTATATAGAAATTAACTTGCCCTCCACGGAAGTAAATTATATATGCATGCATGCTGCATGTGGTCCTTAATTAATCTAGGTGCAATGCATATATAGTTTATTAGGAAAAAAACAGTAGTCAAGCTAGATAAGACACATTCCATGTTCTGTTGACCTAATGCGTATAACAAGCCATGTGCTATAAAGTAGAAAGAATCAAAATGTTTGATCAAAACACACTCAAACTCAATTCAATTCAATTCATATTCCAATGACTTGGAGCCAAAGCAAATATATTCACCTCGTGACATCGTACTTGTGGTATTCAAAAACATTTCTTTTTTTCTTTCTAAGACACCGAAACAATACCTTGAAGAAAACAACACATACATAATGACTTGCGTTGTGTTGTTGACAGCAGAAAAAAGACACCAATAATACAAACCCTAAACTATGCGCGAGAGAGATTCTTAATTGTACTCTATTATTCTGGGATTCCGTCGACCACCATAGACTCTCTATGGCTTTCGCTGCTTAACATGTGTAGTCCTTGATCTGGCCCCACGTTGCATCGTACAAGCTCTGCCTGGGCGCCATGTGTCGACATCTGATACTTGTCTGTGAGAAAAGGCTAGGCTATGCTAGTTGATGATGAAGAAAAAAGGGATGCTTGGGCACACGAGTGGTGTCTGGGGCGGAACACAACAGCGCGCGTGGCTATTGTCCCTATTGGAGACACATAGGCCAGGGCCTATGTGTTTCTCCATCGGACACGTCGGTTCTGATGCCATTTAGGGATCCGTAAATGTTTCTTGTTGTGTCCACGGCAGACACGTCGGTTCTCCTGCTTAATCCTCGTTAAGCAGAGATCGTTAATTACGAAGCTGGGTCGAAATACTAAAGTTAATTCAATAATGAAAAAGATGTTGATTAATTAGGTTATTTTGATTGTGGTTATGATGATTCATGAGTTAAAGCAAATACAGTGACGATGATTCATCGAAAAAATAACAGACATGCATGCAGACATTGTTAAGAAAGGCAATAAAAGCATAGATTTAGGCGAAGAACACGGAATCACTTTTGGATTGAGAAAAGGGCTTCTTTATACTTGGAATTTTGTTTTGTTTCAGAGCATCTCTAACTCCAAAAGCCTGCTGCACCAGCCTCACAAGAATGTACATGTAATGTGAACATCTTTATAAGTTATAATTATAAAAGACCATGTAAAGTGAACATTGTTATAAATTAATAATACAAAGGTATCTTTTGAATACGCATACATTTTTGAATACCAATTAATGTGGCAATGTTTCATAGACTACGAAAAAATGAAGTTGAAATACGCATACATTTTTGAATACCAATTAATGTGGCAATGTTTTATAGACTACGGAAAAATGAAGTTGAAAAAAGAGCTAAGATTAAAAACAAAAGTTAATGTCTTCGGTATTGTAACGTAAAAAATTGTTAATATGTGATCATGATGTAATTAATACTGTTTTAAGCAGTATTAATTAGAACGAAAATCCCCAGTCTCAAAAGAATGTAATGTGAACATCCTTATAAGATATAATAATAAAAGAGCATGTAATGTGAACATGGTTATAATAATACAAAGATACCCTCCAAATTTGGGTTCATTAACAAAACAAATGCCATGCATGCATTAGGGCCAAAAACTTTTGAATACCAAACTAATGTGGTAGTGTTAATATGTGATGTGACCATGAGTCATCATGTCTTTCTATAATTCTCTGTGCTGCGAATCATAAGAAATCCACGAGATCCAACCACATATATTAATTAATGGTCTTTATTTAGTCTAACAGCGAATAGCCCCTTTTCCTCACAAGAATATTTTCTTATTCACATTCTTTGCATGCGATTTACCTTGATTTCATTGACTATGAGTACTTTCCTACACTAATTATTGCATAATTGGGTGCGCACACTCTCTCCAAAACACAAAACAATGGGACAAATCTGAAAACTGGTTAAGCATTCCATGGTATGTGTTTAAAAAACTTAAAAGTATTGAGGGAGCAATTGACTATAAGACATTAAATACATGCATTAAGTTCTGGGATTATTATTTTCTTTTTTAACATGTTCAGCAGAAAAAAAATAATAATAAGAGGAAAACGAAAAATTAAAGTTGAGAAGAAAAGGATTTTGTGAAAAGAGTTTCAAGTTCTCAGGCTAGATCTTACAAAGAGAATGAATGGTGTAGAGGACCAAAAAAATAACCAAGAGAAAGATGCAGAAGAACAACCAACACACACAAAAACGGAATTAACTTGTTCTATATAGAGGTCTCTGCGTCGCTCTCTCGCTATGTGAGGAGAGTTGTGCATCATTGTTAGGGTTTCTCTCATGTTCAGTCATCGTCGCTCCCATGATTTGCTAGCGTTTGTCGTCTTCGTCCCCAATTGTCGCCCTGTTACCTTCTGCGTTGGCTTCAGTTATCAGATGGTTGCTCCAGCTTGTGTGTCGTTTTGATCCAGTGGAATTTAATTCGAGGTTGGAATGTTATTCTTCGATTTTACTTCACGATTAAGGCTTTGCCCTAGCGTTGTTCTTGCGACTACTGATCACCGCTAGGGCCCTTTGCCCTAGTGGTATTGGTACTTATGTTGGCTAAGTTATGTCGTTATGTACATTGAACTATGCGTGCATAAGAGTTTTTCTTTTACAATCTTACGTTGTGGTGGGTTGTTCTTTGGAGGGTTTGGAGATGTGCTTTGTTTTGTCTGTTTTCTTTCGGGATCTTTGTAGCAGTCCAAATTGGCATGTGTCGGACTCTCTTGTTTGTCCAAAGCATGTGTTGTACCCTTTCCTACTGTGGAATTTGTCCCATATAATTTCCTATGAAGGTTTTAATAAGGCCGTTGAGCGGCCTTTGTAAGTCTCTTTAGAGTATGAATGAAATCCTTAAAACTATCAATGACATTACGCGTCCATTAAAACTATCAATGACTTCAGCCTTTCTAGTATCAAGAGTAGCACACAATATGCGCTTGTAGTCATTTTAATATTATTAATGAGTAATCGAAAAGACAAATCAGCAATTAGTCTAATGTTACTTCTCTTCTAAACATTCCCTATCCTATTGGCAAACATAAGTTATAAGCTTAATCCCGAATTGCATGTCTTTGATGCGGCGCCCCTTTCTATGTTGAGGTTTTAGCTACTGATCTCTGTATCAGTAGTTTAGGTAAGCCCAGAATGGTTGCTGGTTGTCTTTAGTTCTTCGGGCTTCGGTCATTATATAGAGTAATATAGGTGATTGCTATGTGTATGCCGCCTAAGCTGACCCGTTCCCAACTTTTAAATCAATTTGGAAAAAAATAACTAGCCCAAACTGCTGGTTTTCATTTAACTGCATAACCAGGGTGCTCTGAGTCGCTTGTTTTGACACAGAGAGTTCACATTACAAGGGGCGTTCAAGGCCTCCCTATACAAAAGGAATCGTTTACTAAATTGGGACAGCGCCGTTAGCTGAAGCTAGTTTTGAATTGGCGAGTGTCCAATTTTCCCCACTTGAAGTACATTTAAGGAAATTAAAGACAAAAACAGCTCCTCTCCAAACAAATCGATGGGTGGTTTGGCACACGTGGCAGAAGCCCACAAGGGGTGTGACGGCAAAGGAATGTCGGCCACGTGGCCTCAACTGTTAGCTGGCTGTTACGGTGACGGCTGGGGACGGCGCCATGGGAAGAAGAAAAAGAAAAAGAAAAAGGGTATATTTATTATACGTGCGTGCCTCTGGTGCAAATACGCAGAGAGAGAGAGAGAGAGAGAGAGAGAGAGATGGGTGGGGGTGGGGTTGGAGAAAGAGATGGTGTGGGGACCACCGATGGGGTGTGGTGTGGTGTGGTGGTGGTGGTGGCTCACACTGGGGATATCAGGGGATTGTGGGACCCATATCTTTTGAATGGGCCCTACATCTCGGTGGGACCGACTTTGGGGGAGTTTTTTTGGTCTGGTTTGGAAGCATCCGGTTGCTGCCACTATAAATGGACCATTCAGGGCTCTGTCTCTCTCACATCCATACATACATACACTCCCTCTTACACTCTCTCTTCCTCTGAAAAACTTTGTGGCCTTCTTTTCTCTCTCTGTTTTGGATTTGCAATAAATCCTCAATATCTTCAGCCTCAGTCTCATAACGCAAGAATACAGAGTGCTCTGTTTTCTCCTCTGTTTTTCTGTTCTTCCACACCAGCACCTCAGTCTGCTCTCTCACTCTTCTGAATCTGTTTGTTTCTTCTTTTGAAGGTACACCTTCTTCAAAAGAACCTTAAATTTCTCAAATGGTTTTGCTTCAGTTTTGGATTTGGTGAACTTTCCGGACCCCAAAAGACCGTAAAGATAAAGACTTTTTGTAATCTGTATTGACAAATGTGATTTTGGGTTGTTTGCAGCGTGTTTTGACTAGATATGACGAAGCAGAATGTGGTAGTTTCCGATGCTGAAGCAGAAATCATGAACATGGCTATATCGGTGGCCGTTTCGAACTCTTCCATTTTCACGGCGGTGGCCGAAAAGCCTCCCGTGGGCCCGCCTGGGTACATCTCCATTTCCAGGAAGAGGTTCTTGAACTTGAAGAATCTTGACAGCATCAATGGAGCTGAAAGAATCAACTCTTGGGTGGACTCAATGAGAGCTTCTTCTCCCACCCACTTAAAGTCCTCATCTTTTTTGAAAGAGGACCAGAGCTCATGGATTGTGAGTACTAAAATTGCTCCTCTCTCTCTTTTAGCAATCAGTTCAAGAATATATAGATTTTAGAGTATTGGGTTTTAATTTGTGATATTATTGATGGATGAACAGCTTCAGCACCCATCAGCCTTGGACATGTTTGAGCAGATTATTGATGCTTCCAAAGGCAAGCAAATCGTCATGTTCATGGACTACGATGGCACACTATCCCCCATAGTTGAAGACCCAGATCGAGCTTTCATGTCTGATGCAGTAAGTAATTTCAATCTCGGTCTTTTTTTTTCCCCATATAATTTTTTTTTTCCCCCTTCTTTGTTTCTTAACTTTTCTGTAAAAACACAGATGAGAAAGACAGTGAAGAAAGTGGCTAGATGTTTTCCCACTGCCATAGTGAGTGGAAGATGTAGAGATAAGGTACATTTATTTTGAAGCTGTTTTTTAGTCACTGCCTTTCCATTTTAATTTTTCTTGAATTAATTTTAATTTTTTTTCTTGGTTGTGTAAATTGTGGAACTGTAGGTGTACAAATTTGTAAAGTTGGCAGAGTTGTACTATGCTGGTAGCCATGGTATGGACATTAAAGGTCCAGCCAAAGGTTCGAAATACAAGACAGTAAGTGTCTTGTTTTATCACTGTCACCTAATCTCCCTGTCACTTTTCTTTTCTGCAATTTTTCCAAATAATTTATTCTTGTTTCTCTGCCTCCTTAATCACTCTTCAGGGCAGTCAAGGTGTTCTTTGCCAACCAGCAAGTGAATTTCTCCCAATGATTGATGAGGTTTACAAACTACTTGTTGAAAAGACGAAATCAACTCCTGGAGCCAAAGTGGAGAACAACAAGTTCTGCCTCTCTGTTCATTTCCGTTGCGTTGATGAAAAGGTATACGCACGTTTTTTCCATTATTTTTTTAATCATTCAACGACTGTCTCTAGTCCATGAGAAGATCGTGTACACGTGCTTCTTTCGACTCAAAATGTGTTCTCTTCTGTTCATTAACATATCTGATTTGAACCAATGATATGACAGAAATGGACTGAACTGGCCTTGCAAGTTAGATCCGTTTTGAAGGACTACCCAAAGCTCAGACTTACCCAAGGAAGAAAGGTACGTGTGTGTCATGGCTGGCACATCTAATTACTTGCCCCACAGTCAATCTTCAAATTTTCATTTCCATTTATAAATTTTTGGGGTCGAGTGAGTATGTGTCTCACTTACTCGTCTGACTCAGGTGCTGGAAATCCGTCCTACCATCAAATGGGACAAAGGCAAGGCTCTTGAATTTCTGCTAGAGTCACTGGGATATGCCAACTGCACCGATGTCTTTCCTGTTTATATCGGAGATGATCGAACGGATGAAGATGCATTCAAGGTATCCAATGCTAGCTCAATCAAATATACAGAACCCCTTTTGGTTTTTGTTTTTGTTTTTGTTTTAAGACTAATGACTTTGAACTGTTATCAGATATTAAGGGAAAGAGGACAAGGTTTTGGCATTCTCGTCTCAAAAACTCCAAAGGAAACCACCGCGACGTATTCTTTACAGGAACCAGCTGAGGTGAGGGTCCAGTACTACTGTTAGATGTCTTGTTGTACTTGTAACTTGTTTGTATCTTTACTTAATCCAAAGTAAATTTTCAGGTTTTTGGCTTTGATTCAGATTTTTTATTTGTTAAATTTTTCAGGTTATGGACTTTCTTCAGCGTCTGGTTGAGTGGAAACGACAATCAATTCGGGCCCATTCCATGCTGTAAGGACTAAAAAGTAGAAGATATATATATCTATTCCTAATTCACCCTTCCAAGAATTGTTAAAAGGGGTGGTTAATTTAGTCAGATAATGTAATTTTCTGTTGAGGTTAAGTTTGACAAGACAAGAAAAAGGGAAAGGAAAATTGTAACTTTTTCTTGGCTGGCTTCACTGCCTTGTACATTTTGTAACTATCCTGTACAAGGATATATATATATATATATGTATGTATGTAACTCTGCAAGTTTATAAATGCATAGTTATCTTTATTTGTCTCTAATATAACGTGCAAAATCTTGCATTATTTGCTTGTCTTTTCATTGGACCTGGTTGACTCAGTGTGATTCTTCACCAGAGCAATCTCACCTTTCCCCAAGAAAATGGTCATCCATCATGGCATCGCCTTTAGAGGATTCAATTGAGAAATACTGATAACGGAGCTGTTGGTTATTAATTATACGAAGCAAAGTACAAACCATATAAGTTGTTCTAAATTATTTAAATGGTGGAGTATTAATATTTAAATCTCACAAAAACAATGTCTCAATGGTTTTAAGATTCTGTAATGTGAGCATGGGTCTTGTAGCTGAAGTTGTTAATAATATTTATCTATATACTTAGAGGTTTGAAGTTCATTTTCACCCTCCCTCAATATCTGTTGTTTTTTTTAAAAAAATTTGGTAATGTGAAGGATATGCCTAATTTTATTTATTTATTTGTTGAAAATCAAATGACCACATACAAGAGTAAAATATGATTTTTTATCACAAATGGTACATGAACTTTTCAATTAATGTGATCCTTAATCTTTTGGTCCACAACAGATCAATTTGGTCGCTCGCCTCGTGTTTCGTCAAAATTTTCGTTAAGATTGTTTGCCTGACCAACTTTAAAGGGGTATTTTCGTCAAAATACAACTTATCCAACACCATGTCACAAAGTAAAACTCACGTATTTGACTCAACAAGGTTATCCATTCTCCTTGATGGACCCCATATGTGAAACTTTAATTGGAGAGCATATGACATGGCCGTGCAAAAACGTAAGTTTTATGACTTAAATGAACTATATTTTGATAACAATATTCCTTTAAAGAGTGTCATGCAATTTACAAGTGACCAATTTAATGAAGGTTGTGCTGAAATGCGACAATATGGACCAAATTAATGCGTAAACTGAAAGAAAAATGATAATTACTTGATTTGACAATTTTAGAACTAAAATGAGGAATTTTAAAAAGTTTAAGGAGCACATGTGCTTGTATCTTACTTATATATAGATTATCCAAAACAATATCACTTTGAGTTTAAAGGTTAAGTGCGAGATTTTCATCTAAATGAAGTCCTACTTAATTGTACCAATATGCACTTTTGTGGTTAATTTCTGCAACAAATATTAATATTTAATTAAGCTTATCAATCCCCAGTGAATAGACAATGATACATCTTGCATGCAAATTCACCAGCGGCAAGAGAATGCAAATCCTAGGGACAGCTAGATTCTAGCCTTAGTTACCCTTTGAAGTATCTATAATTTGAAGATAAGATTACACATCGAAACCGCATATTTGTGATTGGATCATTCGAGGGATTCAGGCTGTGAGAGGGCCCTCATTGACTATGATCCAAGATCCTTCTTTGCCTTTTGATCGCATGTACATGTCATGCTGAGTCAAAAGGATTAATAAGCTACAGATATTCTGGTTTTTATTTTTCTATTTTATAAAATCAAATTAGATAGATTTTAAAGGTCTGCAAAAGGTTATTTCAGACCCTTTTTATAAATAAAAATAAAAAGTTTTAATCGCAAGCTACAACAAAGCTCTATTGTACTTGATTAGTTGACCACAGATGGCACTGAAAAAGTATGCAGAAAAATTCCATCATGTAAAAACAAATATCCAATGTGCATGCATCAAGTTCAAAATGGTCACGATGTTCAAGACCTAAACACCTCCAAAACATTGGCTGATCGTACTTCACATGATCAATAATTGGTGTACCATATTCAAGACCTAAACACCTCCAAAACATTGGTCAAGTAGATCAATTTTATTTTTCCATCTCCACATGATCAATAATTGGTGTACCATGTATAGAAATCTTAAAAGTAACAATAAATATAATTCGGGGGCAACTTTTTACCATTAATTGCTTTTAAGATCATATTATGAGATCCATACTGATCAACAATGTCAGGTGATATTCCATGTCAACATATACAAGAAATTGACGATAACATCTCTTTTTCTATATATATAACATATCATCTGATACGTGTGGATAACTGTGAGTAATTGATTGTTAAGAATCTCAATATGAGATCTACATCGATCAACGACATTTTTACATATATGTATGTATAGGCGATTAACTGTAATACTTCTCTTTAATATTATGTCCCTTATAATTCAATTATATATCAAAGGGAAAATTCTATGATTCACTCATGGGATACATGCTAGAGTTCATTCATGGGATACATGCTTCCTTTTTGGCATACCACATAGATATATAGATCTATTAGATCTATCTACCTTTTCTCAGACACGAAAGAGAAAAGATATCTGATAGTCGTACTTCAGATGCTTTTGGAAATACCAACTAATAAACGAAACAAAGTCTTATTTTTTTTATAATAATTTATTATTATAAATAGAAACATGAGTTGGCAAACATACATACGTGAATTAAGATAATAGTAATTTGAAGCACTAATCATGTACGAATTGACTATCGTGACCCGAAAAGCTGTGCCAATGTTGTTGAAAGAAGAAACATATTCAAATCAAAAGTCCATGGAGGGGGTGGTATATACACGATCCTCATACCAAACCCCACATACCTACCTATATATGAAAACAGCCATATATATATATATATATATATAAAATATATTTCATGGGGTGTCATATAATTATTAGACCTATAAAGCATATAGCCATTGCTAACAAACTACCTATTGGGTACCAAGATTTGAAGAAACCCCACCATGCATAGAGATGAATGGAACCTGTCTCATTTTAAGGGCTTCCATTTTTTTTATTATTATTTTTATTTTCTTTACTTTTGCAAGGAGACTGATGAGGAAGGACGTTACACTTTTTGGTTAGGTATGTGAAAGTGAAACCCACCACTCTCAAACTTTGTACGGGAATCTATATATATGGTTGAATGAGGAGTTGGAATCCACTTAAAAGAGGGGTTTGATGTGAAGAAAAAACACATAGATTTTCGAATAGAGACACGAACATGGCTCCAAATGCCTTTGAAAACCTCGGCTCCTTTTTCATACGTGGAAAGATAAAGTCCACTTGATTCAAAAACCCCCCTATCATTGCTGCCTTAACTGAATTAAATATAAACTCTTTGCAAGCCTTCAATTATTGGTCATGAGAGAAAAAGCAAAGCAAAGCAAGACCCTTCAAGTCCCAGCCCAGCCCCAGCCCCAGCCCCAATGTGTCTCATTTTCTACCTAAAAAATCTCTCTTCCTTTTCTCTTAGTCTCCTCCATCATTCAGGTCTTGGGAAAAAGATACCTAGGCTAGATCTTGTTTGTAGCTACACTTACATTCATATTATACAATAATTATAATATATTAGATATGGTCTGCACAAATCCCTCTTGCTCCCACCAACCCAAACCACAAATATAATAATAATAATATTGCATCCAATCAGTTCATGTGTAGTGATGTTCCAATTAATGTAAATTGTGGCCATTATTTATAAGAATATGCGATGGGATTAGTTTATAAGATATCATGGGAAGGAAGCTTATGGCTCAGTGTTCATGTTGGCTAAACAATGGTCCTGAGTAGATACGTGTAGAGGAGCTTCTGTGTGCTTGGAATGGAGCTTTTTACACGTGTTTGGCCCTAGAGAATTGGTCCCCGCATTGAAGGTCGAGCCATAGAGGCGGTGGTCTGTCTTGGAAGTACACTATAAATAATCATATATATATATATATATACATATCGAAGTTATGGAGATGGGGATGGTAATTGGTCGGGCATGACAAGCCCATTGGTCACATGGATTCACATGTGAGCCAGATGCCCTTTGCTCTGTAATTGACATGGGGAAGCAGATGAAGAGGTCCTATGTGTATATAGGTCATTGGTCGAGCTTGTCAGAAGGCTCTTGACTGGTTTGAAAGAGATTGATGGAGGAGGAGGAGAAGGAATATATATGAATAATTGGTGTGTTTGTGTTTATGGTCATTGGTGGTTCGAATATTGTACCGATTGCATGCATGAATGTGTTCAATTCTTTTTTCTTTTCTTTTTTGAGTAGAGGACGTATGAATAATAATGCATTTTGTTTGCCAACAAAGGGTCTGACTTGCATAACAATGGTTTTAGGTCCGAATTCTCGTGTTATCTCTTGATAATAGTGTGTGAAAAAAAAATCTTCTTTTATTTTTATAGTATTTTAGACTATCGCTTATATTAATAAATATAATTCATTTTGCTTGGTAGAAGAGTCAATGATTGAATTATTTGAACTCCAACTCCTCTCTTTCTTGAACATTATTGAATATGGAAGGAAGAGTCAAGAAGTGTCTCCTCACTCGTGGTCTCAATAAATGTGGGAAA
Organism: Prunus persica; assembly: GCF_000346465.2. Classification (NCBI taxonomy): domain Eukaryota; kingdom Viridiplantae; phylum Streptophyta; class Magnoliopsida; order Rosales; family Rosaceae; genus Prunus; species Prunus persica. Next base: position 18,936,733 of record NC_034014.1, read on the forward strand.
GCAAAACCTAAAAACAAAAGAGAAAAAGACGACGAAGAACACACCATGAAGTCCATGACATTGATATAATTAATGGTTTTGTATTGTTCTTGGTGAAAAAAAGCAATGGTCGATCAATTGCATTGGATCAATAGGGTTTTTAGCAGCCAGGCTAAAAAGCAGTAAGGTCTAGAGCTTGTATAAGTAGACAATTGAGATTTGGCCATTCACTTCTCCCTAGATTCCTCCTAGCTATGAGTTCTATCTTGATAAATTAATAGCTTGGTTGAAATAATAACATTTTGTCTCTCCACAAGGACAATACATATAAAATTAATACTTTAAATCAATTAATAAGCCACATGTAGTAAATTGGAGTTACAATCGTGATATTTTAAAGTACTCTAATATACATAAAGGGGTTATGAACTCAAGTGCAATACGACAAGTACATTGCTTTAACTAATTTGCATAACCCATATTTTCTAGCAAATTGACGCTTTGGGAAAAAAAAAAATTTATATGAATAATTAAACAAGTTAAATATAATATTGTCACTTCTAAAAACGTATGGATAAATAACTCATTAAAAAGTATTAAAGTATAAATTTATCTACGCATGTTAAAATGTGATTGGTTGGTAAGTACTAAGCATTTTTTATAAAAAATAAATAAGTAATTTAAAGTATAGATTAAAATGCACTATTTGGAAACTAGAAATTAAAAAAAGAAAATAAACAGAATGAACTAAAAATCCCCTACTTTTAAATAAATTTAGTAATCTATCAATTCCTAAGTTGATAGAGATCTTCATCCAGTCCCCAAGGGTTAATAATTTTATTGGAGAAGCTTACTCGATCTATGTTAAGTGGAACAGCCAGCCAGCCAGCCAACCAGCCAACCAGCCAGCATACATACATATATGTATAATGTATTGGAAAATGTTTACCATCCCTAACTTCCCTTTAACTATGGTTTTAAGAATAATTAAAAGACACAGTGAACATATAAAAGTAGCTGGAGTCAGCTTCACACCAGTAAAGATCGCTATGGAATATTATTTAATGGGCAGAGATTACTGAAATGAATCTTGTTCTAATTATGGGTTTATACAAGTTGGATATGATCTGCAAGCACAGATTAAGCATTTCAGAATGAGATTAAACAATTATTGTTGCTTGCTATGAATGTTAATGAAAACTTAATGACAAAGATAGAGAGAGCATCAAACTAATGACAATTACAACTTTATTAAATCCCATAATTAAAAAGGAGCACCGAGGGCATCGACATCGAGCATGGCTCCAAGTGAGCATGTGCAGCAGTGCAAGTCCAGGAAAGAAAAGAAAGAGGTGGGGGAGAGGGAGGCTTTTGGGGATCTACGTAATTAGTAAGCTGTAAAGTATATTTTCAGGAGAAAAAGAAGAATGGCCTGCTCTTGTGCTCTTGTTCAACACAAACTAAAGTTTCCCTCCTTTTGTCCAACACTAGTCTTTTAAAGTACCCCCTCTCTTTAAAGCGTTTTTAATTATGCAACAAAATAAATTAATATGTTCTCTTGCGGCCAACAAATAATGTTCTTCTGTGTTTATATATATATACTTTGGCAGATCTTCCATGGAAAGTCAGATCATTCATGCCAAAATCAATAGAAATTTTGGAGTGAACTTTAATTATTTATTAAACCCCAAACATAACGATATAATTATTTTGTTCAAACTCATGTGTGTGTGGATGAAAAAAGTATGAAATAACAAATATAGAGCAGCTGTGTGTGTTCATCACTTTCTCTCCCCATATGTAGAAAGCTAAAAAAATGGTTTAAAATACATAGGAGGATGGGAAGTCTGCTAGAACTTTATTTTTCTCCCATCTACTGTCTTCTAGAGCTCATTTAGAAAGTTTGACGGGGATGCTCTTGTTCTCTACATTTTAAGTTGCTCGTATTTTTTCAAGCGCACTTAGTCTTTAAAAAAAATAAAAAATAAAAAAATATATATTTCACGATTAACTAAATAGAGAATTTTTCAAGCGCATTTTTTGAAGCATCATTTGAAGGCCATTAACTTAAATTGCCACCATAATGTTGTTAACAAGTAGGGCTTTACCGGCATAGACCTAGGGGGATGGGGGATTCGGGGGGCGCTCTATCAATGGTGAGGTTCCGGCTTGCAGTTGAGCCGGTATGGCTACTCAGTTAGTCTGATGACCAGATCTGTATGCGTAGAGAGACTCGCCTAATACCCTAGGCTATTACCTGATTTTGTTTTGTTTTTTTTGAGTACTTGTTCGTTTCCTCATCCATGAAATACTGCCGCTGCTCTTGAAAAAAAAAAAGTTGAGAAATATATAGGCAGGCATTACAGTTAGTGTTGGAATCAAATTGGGCTCAAAGATTGAAGGCCTGATGACCCCATGTTTTTAGGCCATTGGTATTCAGTCGATGTCGTGCAAAAAAAAAAAAATAAAAAAAAATCAGCTCATATGGTGAAGGTTGGGCCAAGGTTTGGGCCTAGGTTTCTGCCTAGTTTTGTAAGTTTGTTTTTATTCATTAGGTTTAGGGGTGGGCATTGGGACCGAAAAACCGGAATACCAAACCGAATCGGTGAAAAAAACAGGAAAAAAACCGGTTGATCGAAAAAGTCAACAAATCGGACCGAACTGGTTCCAACCGGTTTCGGTTCCGATTTTACACCCCATCGCACCGGATCAGACCAAATCGGACCGGTCATATATATATATATACATTACAAAATTTTAAAATCTAATGCCATATTTTAAATTTTATAATCACTATTTTTCCAAGTTCAACTTCAAAAAATTTATAAATGTATGAATTGGATTATTTGTTAATTTTTAAGCAAAAAAATAAGTTATTTATTATAAAATTTTTTTTGAAAAAAAAAATTAATGATCCGGTTCAAAATCGAAACCAGTCAGAACCAAACCGGCCAGTTTTTGAAATTTTTTTTGCCTAAATCGGACCGAACCAGACCGGTTAAATAATACCGGTTTCGATTCCGATTTGAGGTGAGAACCAGACCGAATCAGACAGCGCCTACCCCTAATTAGGTCTGTTAACTAATGACATGGTTTTAAATAAACTGAAATATTTGTCTTAACATTTGAGATTGAAGACCACCGTGAGTATGAAATTGAGTTCCTAATTTTGGGTCATTCTCTAGGGAGGGGGAGAGGAGAGTATTATATTGTGTTGCCTTAAAATTGTCTCCTATGTGAATTGAACCCAGATGCACTTCAGGAAAAGAGGAGAGTTTGACCCACTTTTCCATTGTGGTGCCATCTCATATGCGAAATTGAGTTCCCATGTGTGAAATTGAGTTCCTGATAGAGCATGTCAAACCCAAGGTCTACATAGAGAAACAAATTATTCTGTTGCTTCTGCACTTACTTTTCTTCTTCTTTTCTTTTCACAAGGGAGGTAAAAAGGGAGGAAGAAATTTGATCTCTGATATTTGGTGTGAAAAAGAATTTAAAATATTGTTTACAGCAGCTATAGTTACAAAGTTCCTGCCTCTGCTTCCGCACTTGCTTTGAATTGATGTAACATTTTTCTTTTCACAATTTGATCAGTTTCATGGCAGCTATTTCTGCACATGCTTTAGCCGTATGAGAAAATTACAAACAAAAACGAAAAAAACAACAGAAAAGACGCATATTTAAGCATAAAAACATAGGCCTTTCCTTTCTGATTAAAATGATGAATTTAAAATGATAATCGATAACCTTCACATTCAACAACTAATATCACCACCACAATTATACAAGGAAATGAAAATTAACAAAACGAAAAAAAAAAAAAAAAAAAAAGAACAAGAAATTATTTCGCCACCACCTTTACCATGATCACCATTTCTTTAGCCCTTGAATTCAGCTTCACATTTTTGGTCCAGAACCCTCGTGCCCTTCCCCAATGTACTCACCTTGAAATGGCATTCAACTTCGGTGTCCATATTCCATGTCTTGATAAACCCTTTCACCTTCACCGAAAGGTCCATTTTCAAAGCCAAAGACACACGCACCTCTGAATCAGTATCTTCCATGCTCTTCTTCACGTCCCGAGGCAGCGGCCCCTTGGATCCGTCGAGAACAAGCTTTACGGCGGTGGAGTCATCTCCTCCTTGGTTCTTTAATGGAAATTTTCCTTTGCCAAGGGTTTTTTCCTTGTATATAAGAGAAGCCCCTCCACTATTTGCATAATCTATGCCATGTTCATTTGGATTTTTCACTTTCATGGACACCTCATATCCTGGATGGGAATTCTTGCCAGAAGATGATTTTGATTTGGGGTTCTTCACGTGGACATGCGTAATTGAAAAAGTAGGCTCTTTAGGTTTCTTAGTGAGGGACAATGCAAGCAATGTTATGCCAATTACAAGGCATATGAAAAACAAAATAGCTCCAATAACCAAGCAACGAGCCCCGCAGCATAGGGACTTCTGCTTCTGTTTTTCGGGTTTGCGGTGACGCTCAACAATTAGGGCATTTTCAGGGGGTGGCACACGGTAGATTTGGTCTTTAGGGATTTGGATTACGTAGGTTGCTGCTCCGGGGAAGGGAGGTGGAGCGAGAGGTACTATCTGTGTCTGTGGCTCTGACAAGGGTGGGTCTTCGTTGGCATCATCGTCCGCTGCTGCGGCAGGTTGGCCCCGCTCCTCCATTGTAGAATGGGGAGCGGATCACAAATGGAGAGGTGGTGTGGAGAAGGTTGATAATAAGAGAGAAGGTTGATTGCATGCATGGGAATTGGGAGGAGGTGGCATGTAAGATTGATTGGAGAATTGAAGGGTGAGAAAGGAGGGTGGGAGGTTACAACTTACATAACTAAGAAAGGAAAACTTAGTGAAACATTGAGTACAGCTCTTAGACAGCCATGATTCGTCCAATTTTGCATCCTATTTTTGGTGTTTTACTTGGTCAATGTAGAAGGTACTTAAGATATGACACCCTTGTGTTTGTTGCTGCCATGATTTTTGCATATTCCTTGTATGGTATGATCCTAGTCCTACCCTAAATCTGTTGCCTCGGTGAGTCTGCAGGACAAGCCTATATCTATGGTATTAATATATCTCCATACATATACTTGTGATCTCATCCGTCCATATCAGCTTCTGTTTACTTCTTAGTATTGGGTTTGAAATTAATCTCACAAACTAAGCTCAACTTTCATGGCGAAAGTCCCATTAAACCTCCCAAACTCAACATCCCATCCAAAAACAGAATAAAAAACGAACTTATTGAACGTGTTTACCGGTGCCATTAGACAAATGAGAATTCCAGGTCCAAAATGCATGGAATGAAAGGATTGGATGACGGTGTGGGAGGCTTAAATTAGGAATCCTTGCTATATTAGTAATTTATTTGGGATGGCGATTATAATCAATTCTAATTCCACCCCTTCAACAAATTGCATAGAATGACACTGCAATGCAATCCAATTTATTTAATAGGATCGGCTCATCTCTTTGGATTTTCTATGATATGCGTGACTTCTTTTCTCTATATGCCACCTTATTTAATTAGCAATCCAATAGTTAAAAAATTAACACCAAAATTTTCTTTAAAAAAAACTTAAAATAGGAACTAATCATTTTCTTTAATGAGTTCTTCCCCAAATCACGTCTTTTTCCTCATGATGGGCTTCTTTTCTTTTCTTCTTTTTCTTTTTCATTTTGATGTTTAAGACCCTACTTCCATTCCATGTCTCGATAAAAAAAAAGTACAATGGAAAGCAGAGATTGAGCAAATTGAATAATATATAATTCTTAATAAACAAAACTGCAACAAAGAACAACAATATTTCAGAGATATAACTTCTGCTAGCATTCGTGTCATGTTTGCAGTGTTTGTGTCAACTCGCTTTTCTTAACGGGTTGACACGACACGACCCGTTAAGAAATGGGTGGAAAATATCAAATAAAAACTCGACACGTTACAATTCGTGAATCACACTGTTGGAATAAAAAAAAATCACAAAAATCACAAAAATATTGGAACGTGGGATTGGATAGGTGGGGGGGAAGTTTGGAAAAAGGTGGGGGTCTAAACCAATGAAAACGTTTAAGAGAGTTTAGTGGCTCCTATTTTTGGGGGAGCTGATTATTCAGTTTTCAGTATAAATATTCTGCACTAAAGAGGAAGAGAGGAGGGAGAACACGACAGAAGAAGAAAACTGTTGCAGGAGCAAAATTGCAGGAGCACAAATACAAGAGGAGACATTTTCACAGGTTAACAAAACCAGATACGATGGCACCACAAGTAACGATTTTCTTCCACAAAATTGAAACTACCAAGAATGCGTGCACCAAACGAGTAGGGTTCAAAAAGACTTTCATTGTTGGTGAGAGCCTCATCAAGTGCATTGTGTCAAAGCCCATTTAGAGGGCTAGACCTCAGGTCACTCCTAAGGTCCTCAAGACCCAATTGAAGAAAACTCCGTCCAAGAACGCTCTCCGAAATGGAAGAAAGAGGGCTGCGCGTGCTTTAAGAAAGAAAGAAGCAAAAAAGGAGTCTATTGAGGCAATCTTATCCCAGCTTTCTGGGACAAGCCCAATAATGACTGAGGGCAAGAACACCTTAACCACCCTGGCTGTGCCGACTCCCAAGAGAACAAATACTTCCCGATTTGTCCAAATCATGATTGGATCAATTCCAGTCAACCTATATCCTACAGATTCTGTTCTGATGACTTCCACCAACGAAGCTAGAGATGAAGGTCAAAAGGACGACTTCGTGAAGAACGTCGAGGTCCAAGGGGCCGAACCTCCATCAAGCCTTAGAGCCCATGTTGTGGAATCCACATTACAAGAGGTTTACCCATGTTCTCCTAAGGGTAAAAGCAGAGCCATCGTCATGAAAAAGAAGGTGGTGAACATACCTCATCCACAAAGGAAACGCGTGAAAAAGGTGAAGATAACTGATGTTTCAAGGGATCAAATTCCTGTATCACAAGGGGGAGTCCCAAAACCTCAAGATCAGTCGAGGACCTACGTGGGTCCATTGACTCGTTCTAAATCCCGAAACATGGTTGGGACGATTATTCCCGAGTTATCCAGTCTAAGCTCAACCTTGGATGGTTATTTGCAATGGAATCCTCTCTATGATGATCCTGTATCTCAAACTCAAGAGAATGATTGTATATCATCCCAAGGGGCCAAACTTCATGAGGGAGTGGAAAGCATGCAAGTCATGATGACTGGTACTTCTAATACTGAGGACCAATTACCTTTAATCCAAGAAATGATGCAAGACCTGCAAAGGGAAATGCAGCAGAAGTTGGCAAAAAAAGACGCGAAAATAGCGTTACTATCCGCTCAGCTGAAAGGAAAAAACATCATAGGTGAGCAAGACATGGGCAAAACAAATAAATCGATCGCCCAAGAACAACAAACAAAAGAGGAAAAAACAGAAAGCTCTACGAGCACAATGTCCCCAAATGACATAAAGGTGTTAATTGCTGAAGGAATTCGTGAGTTCTAATTGTCTATAGCACCTCCTGTTCAAGGGTATCGAAAACCTTTCCTTTCTCACTATGACGCCATACCATTCTCGAAGGGTTGTCAACGGCTTATATTTGATAAATTTGATGGCATAAGTAGCTCATCCCATGAACATTTGGCACATTTTTACTCAGCATGTGGCGAGACATCTCAGTCAGACGCTCTTTTAGTGCTTCAATTTGTCCAATCCCTAAAAGGGTCAGCTTTCACTTGGTATACACAACTGCCGCCAGGTTCTATTCTGACATGGGACGACATGCAAAAAGCATTTTTGGCACAGTTTGTCAGTTCAAAGAAGAAGGTCTCGTTCATGGACCTAGCTCAAACTACCCAAAAGCCAGGGGAGAGGGCTAATGACTTCATAATGAGATGGAGGAGCCTCAATCTTCAATGCCCGGAGAAAATTACCGAGCAATCAGCCGTGCAAATGTGCTACAACAACCTCATACCAGATATTGCGACTTTTGTTGCCACTGCTGAACCCCAATCATTTTATGCCTTGGTGTCAAAGGCGAGCAATGTTAAAAGACAAATTGCTCGTCAAAAGTCCGCGACCCAAAAAATTCAATTTGGGGAGAAGAAAAATGACAAGAAGTCTACAAAAGGAGAGTCATTGGCTACTTTTGTCAAAACAGAAAAGAGAAATGACAAAGGCCAAAGCAAAGACCCACCCAAAAGGCTTACTCTCAAAGAGCGCAAAGAGGTTAAATATTCTTTTGACGATGAGGATGTAGAAGAAATCTTTGACCAACTTTTGACCTCCAATAGTATTGCTTTGCCAGAATCAAAGCGTCCTGCTGAGGTTAACAAGACAAATGACCCTAGGTGTTGTCGGTATCATCGCCTCATCAGTCATACGCTCAAGGATTGTTATATCCTGAAAGATAAAATTCAAGAGCTCCTCAACAATGGTGGCTTGGTGATAGACTCTTCTCCCCAACATCATTCAGCTGCAGCAAATATGATAGAGGAAAAGCTCACACCTACCACTACACCCCTAGACGGAGTGAAACTTGCAGGTATTAATACTGACAATGGGGGTACAATTGTACATGCCTATCCAAATACACCGTGGTCTAGTGATCTTCAAATTCCCGCTCTTCATGAGCTTATGACTGCACCCAGTCTAGAGGTATGGGAAGATTCTTCGGCCGACGAATCTGCTGAGGGGTGGAAGACATTTGTTAAAAGAGCCAAGCACAGGGCCAAACATTTCCCACCCAATCACAAATCTGTTTCTCGTCCTGGTGTCAAGATTCGAGGCATGCCAGCCTTGAAAAATAAAAGGAAGAAGAAGAAGGTGCAAAAGAAGGTTCATATCCCTAAAGAGGATGAATATGAGCAACCCGCAAGGGTCCCTGTCACACTCACTGAATTCTTGCCAGTTGAGTTCTTCTTGAGTGAATCCGAGGTTGAGGAAGAAATTATCCAATGCAATATGGTTTCTGTGGGAGAATATGAGGTTGACACAGAGGTTGATGAGATTAACCTCCGCTTCGGTCGGAGCATCCCATCTGCCAATAAACAACAAGAAAATGAGGAAGCTGATCCCTTTAAAACCGAGAAGAAGTCAAAGGCGAAAGAGATTAAGGTCTCCTTGTTAGAAAAAGCTGTTGCAAGGGAAGTTCCACCGTCCTCTTCAAAAGCAGAAGACCTTAAGCCTGACACTAGTAAAACAAAAGAGCCTTCACAATCACATGCACTTAAGTATGATATCTTGGCTCATCTTAAGCGCATCCCCGCTCCTTTAAGTGTTTATGACGCTTTACAAATGTCGAGAGAGCTTAGAGAAGCACTTGTAATGGCTTTAAAGAGCCCGGATTTGTACAAATCATGTTTCAAATCAGTAGATGTCCACACAACTGAAACCTCGAAGTTTTGTGCATCGTGTCTGGCAGCAATTACCTTCGGTGAAGATGACTTCTTACTTGGATCCAAATTCCATAATCGACCTCTTTATGTCATTGGCGAAGTTGGAGGCACGATCTTCAATCGAATCTTGTTAGATTGTGGTTCGGCTGTGAATCTTATCCCTTTAAAGACACTCCATGCTATAGGGATGAGTGCCCGACAATTATCTCCATCTATGCTGACTATTCAAGGGTTCAATCAACTTAGGCAAAAAGCCATGAGTTCTATCGCACTGCAAATGGAAATAGGGGAACTATATTCAGATGCCCTATTCCATGTGATCGATGTTGACACTTCATACAATGTTCTCCTAGGACGCCCATGGCTCCATACATATGGCGTAGTCCCTTCCACACTTCACCAGTGCTTCAAATACTCGATGGATGGGGAAGTCAAGAGCGTTTCAGCTGACATGGACCCGTTCAGAGGCGAAGAGGTAAATTACTCTGATGCGAAATTTTACAGTCCACCAGGTATCTCATTCACACAGCCATCAAAGGTTGATAAGGAGGAAAGAGTGACTGTTGAAACAGGAAAGGCACAAAAGGTAGAAGTACCCAAACCTTCAAACGTAATTCGAGTGAAGCTAAAACCTCGTGGTACGTCATTCTCAAAAGTGGAAGAAATCCCGACTGCAAAGGCTCCCAAGCCAAAGATAATTGTCAAGACTTCAAAAAATGAGCCTAGTGAAAAGGAAACAAGCTCCTCGAAACAAACAATGGAGTCACTGATCATGGCAAGCTACATTCGTCCTCTTCGTAAGATCAATCAGTCTATCCCAGGGGACGATTTGGTCATTTCGACTACTTTTGGCAAAAACAAGGGCCTGAGTAAACGTATAGTTCTTCACAAAAAAGAATTATTGCCAGAAACAACATTTACTCCATTAAAGATAAAACTTACAGGCCGTACAACAAAGAAAAGCAATGCTGGCCTCACAGTTCAAAATGAGAGTGGTGTGCTCAAAGTGTTTCTTCGAAGGCCACAGCTGGAAGTTTCCGAGTCCGAGATACTCACTAATATGGAACAAGCTATGTTTAGAGAAGATGAGGTGAATATAAGGCCGCTCCGCGTCTCTGTGTTCATACGCTTAGGGAGCAGACAGCCATCCCGCATCTCAGTCTTTCAACGCTTGGAAAACCCTTCCAATTCTCAACAAGGGAAAGTCCATAATAAAAGGAAATGGAAGGTTAGGAGTCAAGAGAAAGCCGTGATCGAGAAGGTCAAAAGGGTGAAAATAAAGGATGACCTTGTCCAAGTCAATTGCACCTCTTTTAAAGAAGCAGTGGACCAAGATGATGATCCTCAAGATATCGAGGGATTCATTGACATAGTCTAACCAGCTCCACCCCAAATGGAGGAGGGTGGTCAAGCCACAATTGATGATCTGCAAGAAATTAATCTTGGTACAGTTGACGACCCAAAACCTATCTTTGTCAGTGCTTCGTTAATGCCGCAAGAGTTAGAAGAATACATACAATTGTTGCAAGAGTACTGAGACGTATTTGCATGGAGTTATCAAGACATGCCAGGGTTAAACCCAAACGTTACAGTTCACAAACTTAGGATACCTAACGAGGCTCGATGGGTGAAGCAAGCGCCACGCCGTTTTCGACCAGAGCTAACAATCCAAATAGAAATTGAGATTGACAAGCTTATTGCTGCCGGTTTTATTCGAGAAGTCCACTATCCCACTTGGTTGTCCAATATTGTTCCAGTCCTAAAAAAAACTGGGGCACTGCGTATATGCGTGGACTATAGAGATGTCAATGACGCATGCCCAAAAGATGAGTTTCCGCTCCCAATCACAGAATTATTGGTAGATGCAACAACCGGTTTTGGTGCTCTATCGTTCATGGATGGATTCTCAGGTTACAACCAAATAAAAATGGCTCCAGAGGATCAAGAAAAAACTGCATTCCGCACTCCAAAAGGAATATATTGCTACACTGTGATGCCTTTTGGGTTGAAAAATGCTGGGGCAACTTACCAAAGAGCTATGACAACAATTTTCAATGACATGCTTCACAATACTATTGAGTGTTACGTTGATGATTTGGTGGTTAAAACCAGGAAAAGGGAACATCATTTGAGTGACTTAAAACGAGTTTTTGATAAACTCCTAAAGCACCAGTTGAAAATGAACCCCTTGAAGTGTGCATTTGGGGTAACTTCAGGCAAATTCCTTGGCTTCGTTGTCCGACATCGAGGAATTGAAATTGATCCCTCAAAAATCAAGGCAATCTATGAAATGCCTCCCCCTCAAAATTTAAGGGAGTTGCAAGGGTTGCAAGGGAGACTAGCCTATATACGACGGTTTATCTCAAATATCTCTGGAAGGTGCCAACCATTCTCGAGGCTCATGAAGAAGGATGTTCCGTTTGTATGGGATCAAGCATGTCAAAATTCCTTGGAAAGCATTAAACAATACCTATTAAATCCGCCAGTTCTTATGGCGCCAATTAAAGGGAAGCCCTTAATCTTGTATATTGCAGCGTTAGAACGCTCGTTGGGGGCATTGCTCGCTCAACACAATGATGATGGAAAGGAAAATGCACTCTACTACTTGAGTAGAACACTCGTAGGGGCAGAACAAAATTACACCCCTATCGAAAAGGTCTGCCTTGCATTAGTGTTTGCTGTCCAGAAACTACGACACTACGTCATTACTAAGGTTTTCTCCAAGGGTGCGTACGAGTTGTCAAACTCCGAAGGCAAGTGCATATATCCTTGTGTGAACGGGAAATTCGTCAAGAAGTTTTACGCCTGATGTTTTAAAAAAAGCTCGTTAGGCTGAAAACCTGAAAGGGCTCACCAAAAAAAAAAAAAATACCCGTTGGACTGAAAACCCAAAAGGGCTGTTCAAGCAAAAGTGAGGGTAAATTAAAAAATGCTCGTTGGGCTGAAAACCCGAAAGGGCGGCCTAAGCAAAAATTAGAGCACCAAGAAAAAAATTTAGGCTTTGTGGGTTGAAAACCCGAAAGGGCGGCCCAAGCAAAGAACTACGGTTGACTTGATCCCTAAAAAAGGGGTACGTAGGCAGTCTAGTCTCTAAAAAGCTAGATTCAGTCACAAGACCCAAAATCCCCCTTCATTACCTCAATTCAAGGAGGGTGAACTACGTTCGGCTTGATCCCTTCACAGGGTACGTAGGCAAGCTAGCCCAAAAGCTAGATGCAGCCGTAAACTATCATGAATTCATTCTTGTCCACCGATGGTGTTAGCACGTGGTTAAATTGTTGTATACTACGCAAAAACTCCAACTTCGCACGAGTATAAACTGTGAAATAGAAAAGCAAAAACCGACAAAATCTTTATTCTGAAAATTGTTCTTGGTGGAAAAACTACATTACAAGAGCAAAAGAATACTGAAGCAAAGGCCTACCTACAAATTCTTAGTGGATAAACCATACCACAAGAACATTTATTGAAGGGAAAAATCATGCTAAACAAAAAAAATAATAATGATAGTAGGCTCATCACTTAGAGCTCGCTACAAGAAGAAAACAGGGCATTGATTAGGCGGTGGATCTCTCGCTCTTGTGCCTTCATTGACAGTCGAGTGCTCCCGATCTGGGGAAGTAGATCTTCTTTAGCATCAATTCTGGATTGTTGAAGCTGTATTGCTTGTTCATTCTGATGCTCCAAAGAAATCTCCGAGTTCATCTTTTGCATATTAAGGGAAGTTTTCTTAGCTTCATGCTCTTCCCGCATCTGGCGAACTCTCTCTTCTGCTTCCCTGATGGTAACTTCCTTGACATCCAAGTCTTCAATCTCTTTAGCAACCTCTGTAAGTTCTCCCTCAAGAGCCAGCTTGGTGTTTAAACATTCCTCGTGTTGGCGGATCAAATCATGAATCACATCAATATTCACATCTCCTAAGGCTTCAATATAGGCACTGTTCTTGGAATGTCGCCTGGCAAGCTCAAAAATCCAATCCACAAGCTGGGCAAACTGCTTAAATGCAGTTTCACCACACCCAAGAATGTCAACGGTTGACCCCAAAAGTCGAAGGGCCTTGATGATCTCAGAATGGTGCATATGAAGTTGAGCAGGTGTCTCTGAGGAGTAAAGTCTGCTAAAGATACCTTCAATTTCTCTACTGATAAACTCCCACCTATTCTGGTTTACCCCATTCCCAAAAATCTGATGAACAAAGTTCTCGACTGATACCAAATTTTGGAGGGGTCGCACAATTGCTATAGGCCCAACACTTTCAGGAAACTGATCATCAGCTGGGCTATTCTGAACTTGTTGAAATTCAGACACTTCAGCCAGGAAGTCTGATCCACTACCACTCATGCTGGAGTTAGCACTCTCATGATGAACATTTTCCTTTTCACCTGAAGAAATGACTTCAAAGGCTGGGTTATCCACGTTAATAGGCTCCATTTCACGAGGAAAAAGGATCTCGTCAAATCTCATTTCCCCCTGCACCGGATTAGAACTCTCTTCGTCAAGAACATGGCTAGAGCTTCCATCCTCAACCTTGTTGTGATCTGCATGTCGCGCCTGTTTGTGGTGTGAGTCTCGATTAATCCTTTGGGATTGGTGCATCACGTGATTAACCCCTGAGAAATGTTCCCCTTTAGCATTGGGAATTCTCTTCTTGTGTCCTCTGCTCGAAGAAGCACCACGAGGAAGTGAAGATGAATTAAAGCCGCTTTTGCTCATGCCGGTCGAAATACTTTTCAAATTATCAGTCACAAAGACGTGGTCCCCTCTTGGGACATGCCTGTCTACCACTGAGAAAATTTTTGACACAGAAAAGCCCATATAAGGTGCACATGCAGTCATCCACCATCTACAATACCACCAAGAGCATTCCCCAATGCGGGTGGAGCGCGGAATATCGAAACGCGCTGTGGTATCTTTGCGCAGAAGGACTGCTTGGGCTCTCGCCAACTTCTCAATCCCGCATCGCTGCCTCTCACATACACTAAATAAAAGTTTGTTCTCTGGAACTCCTTGATCAAAGCCAAACTGGCGAGCAAATGTATTTGGGTAGTAAGGCTCCAACCAAAGATCGCCACCTAACCTTACAGGAAGCAATGCAGAGCGCATACAAACCAAGAATTCAGAGGCATCGTCCGCAAGGCTCTCTGTGTCTAAAAGAATGCAATCTTCTTGTGCAAGGAAGACACTGGGACGATAAACCATAAACTCACTCCTGAAGATGATTCTAGCTTGATTAGAGCTAACATATTTGGCTTCAATCTGACTATACCTCGCTAGAATAGGGTAATGTGCTGGAAAATCATTGTCACTCCGACGGTCGATCAGATCAGGAAAGTGCTCCCCTAACCATCCAATCACATAATGAATGGGAAGATATGCATTTGCTAAACCAGGACCCCTACGATGAGTAGCAACTGTACCGAGGGCATGATAAATAAGTCCCAACACTGCTGGAGCAAGTGAAACTCTAAACCCTCTCGCCATCAAACCTGCCATATAGAAACATTCTGGCCTTATAGCATTATCAAGGGGCAAAACAAAACGGCTAAGCCAAAAGGCTAAAAAAGCAGCCAATTGTCCTTCATGTGAAATGTTCAAGGGAAATTTGAGGTCTTTGGCCTTATGTTTGGGAACTATGTTATTTTTATTCCCCGCAGCACCATATATGGCTTCCCCTCGAAAGAAATGCTCAATCCATTGATAGTGGAAAACTTGCCCTTTCTTATGGAAAACACATAGTTGAGCATGGATTTTCAAAAGTTCACCAATGGTTGAAGGATACAAGTCTTCACGGCATAATTCTCTGTTTAAAGGGATAAATTCATCATAGGGGAGACACAAAATTGGTAACCCGCCAATAACTTTTAGGTCGTATAAGGAAATGCCCATTTCACCGTTCCCGTGATGAAATGTGTTGGATAAAGGTCCCCATAACTGGCAGAATGCTCTCCAAACATTAGGGCAAAAATCATAGGAGTACCGAAATGGCCACAGCCCCATATATATCAGCTTGACGAAGGACATCACCAAAGTAACTCAAAATAGACTCCGTCCACTCCAGTACAAAGGATCGAAAGTTAGCCCGACCGAAAAATTTGAAATTGCTTCCCCATGAAATTTTGTTACGAAGCATCCTGTGCATAATCGGATAAAATTCATCTCTAGGAAGACACTGCTTGTCTCCTTCAATCTCATTGTTTACTTTCATCAAAGAGTGGGCTAGAAAACATGGGCCCTTTGCTTGAGAAATTTGAATAACTCGGTCTTCTTCATGGGGGTTGAGTTTGAGATGTCCACTACTCACGTGATCTGTGGTGAACCATGTTGTCCGACTCTCAGGAGGTACCATAAGCCTGATCGAATTCAGAGGACAAGATCTCATGTACTGGGGGCCAAAGGTGATGGCCCTACCATATTCATCGGAAGCATGTTCCTTGTGAAGATTTCCATAAGCATCCATCACTTGAAATCAAAGGTAAAAAAAAAAAAATATACATATGTTAGCTTATAATGCTAGTTAAAGGCATCTCAAGCTTTGCACGCGTAAAAGTGCTACACGCACAAAGCTTGAGGGGGCATCTATTTGAATAAAAAAAATCACAAAAATATTGGAACGTGGGATTGGATAGGTGGGGGGGAAGTTTGGAAAAAGGTGGGGGTCTAAACCAATGAAAACGTTTAAGAGAGTTTAGTGGCTCCTATTTTTGGGGGAGCTGATTATTCAGTTTTCAGTATAAATATTCTGCACTAAAGAGGAAGAGAGGAGGGAGAACACGACAGAAGAAGAAAACTGTTGCAGGAGCAAAATTGCAGGAGCACAAATAAAGAGGAGACATTTTCATAGGTATATGGATCCTGTCAATTAATTCTTGTTGGGTGGCAACCCTCAAATCATTTTTCTTGGATGATGAATCCATATTGGGTGGCAACCCTCAAATAAAACTCTGGGATGATAAATCCATAATGGGTGGCAACCCTTAAATCATGAACAACAAATCCATGAGAGGATTCCTGTTTAACAAAGCTCTGCCGAGCAAAAGGAAATCCTTTGAAATGGAAATGGTGTTTGGAGGGTTAATTCCAAAAATGTACAGAAAAAAGAGAGCGTGAATTACCTCTTGGGCTCTCTCACCACTCCTCTCCATCTCTGCTTAAGAAGGCCTTTATTTTTCTCTCTGAGCAAACTACATCAAAAAAAAATGTAAAGGATGTTAGTCATGAAGAAAAGAATAGGCAGAGAAAAAATGGAGATCTGTAAAAAAAAGGGGAAAGAAAATAGAGGCCATGTCTTTCTGTCACAGCCTCTCTCCCTCTCTCTCTTAGATGATCCTCTTGTTGGGCACACAATCACAACAGACAGAAAAAAATTAAAGTAGGAAAACAGCCACTAAAAAAAAAGGGAAAGAAAGTGGCTGAGCGCCAATTCGTGGGTGTTGCTGGGTTAAAGGGAGAGAATGGTGCCAGCCAAAAGAAAACATGGGTATAAAAAAAAGAGAAGCAGAACTTGGGAAGGGCCACGTTGCAGCAGCCCATGCTTTGAATGCCCTATCTTTTGGTTTCATAACAAACAACTAAAATATCTGGATGTATGACAATTTAAAAAAGAAGAAGAAGGGGTTTGCTTCAGTCATCAAAAAGAAGAAGAAAAGTCAAAACATAAAAAAAGAAAAAGAGAAGAGGGTGGCTGACGCCACTTTGTTGAAGTTGGAAGAAAAGCAAAACAAAGGGGAGAAGGTCCATGTGTTGCAGAGGAAAAAAAGAGGAAAAAGACAAAAAAAGTCTGAAACCTTTTTGATGTGTTGTGGCAGTTTTTTTTCTGGCTTTCTTTTTGTTTGCAAAGGCAGTGTACAGATTGTGACTTCGTGTATTTTCTTCAAAGACTGAACAGTAAAAATGTTTGCTCTTAATTCGGACTGATCACAAGTATTCCAGATAAAGATGAGACTACAAGGTTTGACTTTACTTGGAAACAAACTCTATAAAGAGTTGGATAACTATCAGGTTGTTTTAATCGCCTGATGGACCAAAGTTTTTTTTTGGGGCTCCATGCTCATGGGCTAACTATCAACAAACATCAAAAGCCCAAAATAGGATCATGGGCTGTCAGAGAATAATTATCCATTGACTCTCAGAAGCCCATACAATTAATGGGTAACCCAAATAATTACCCATTAAATTTCCTAAGACCCAAATTTCCTATCATATGGTTAATGGATTAGTTACAAAAAATCCTTGTAGCCATATTTGGGTCCAAGTGCAAATGTCAACTTTAGAAAATTAGTGGGTTAATCAAAATTGCTCATTAATTTTCCGGGACATTGACAAAAAGAAAAAGTGGTACAAAACCATCCAAATTTTTCCCATGGGACATCTACCCATGAAAATTCCAATGAGATTAAATTCAAATATCTCAAACACAAATTCTCAATTAATGGGCCACACTTACCCATTAATTTCAAAATTTTCCCATAGGTCACCTACCTATGAAAATCCCCAAATTATCTCAAAGATACAAATTCTAAATTATTAGGTCATACATACCCATTAATTTCCAATTTTTCCCATAGGTCATCTACCTATGAAAATCTTCAAATCGTCTCAAAGACACCAACTCTAAATTATTAGGCCACATTTACCCATTAATTTCTAAATTTTCGAACTACGTTGGTTTGATCCCTTTAAAAGGGTACATAGGCAATCTAGAGTTTCAATCTAGATGCAACCATCCCAAACATATTTCCATATCGAATCCCTGGTTTATTCAGCTAAATTCACTCAAACACTCCTCAATCAAACTCATTCAAATTCTTCGTTTTGCGATGAGTCATTTATTCATCATGAATCTTTGAACTACGAGTGGCTTGATTCCCGTAAGGGATACGTAGGCATCCTGAGGTTGGACTTGGGAGCAGCTGCAAAATCAAACACACACGTTCTGTTTCTTTATGATGGAATCAAAGGGTTTTTCCTTGAAGCAAGGGATTGTAATTAAGAGACTTGCGTCTCGAATGGGTCGAACCTAATGTGCTTGGCTCTTTTAACAAATGTCTTCCACCCCTCAGCAGATTCGTCGGCCGAAGAATCTTCCCATACCTCTAGATTGGGTGCAGTCATAAGCTCATGAAGAGCGGGAATTTGAAGATCACTAGACCACGGTGCATTTGGATAGGCATGTACAATTGTACCCCCATTGTCAGTATTAATATCTGTAAGTTTCACTCCGTCTAGTGGTGTAGTGGTAGGTGTGAGCTTTTCCTCTATCATATTTGCCGCAGCTGAATGATGTTGGGGAGAAGAGTCTATCACCAAGCCACCATTGTTGAGGAGCTCTTGAATTTTGTCTTTCAGGATATAACAATCCTTGAGCGTATGACTGATGAGGCGATGATACCGACAATACCTAGGGTCATTTGTCTTGTTAGCATCAGCAGGACGCTTTGATTCTGCCAAAGCAATACTATTGGAGGCCAAAAGTTGGTCAAAGATTTCTTCTACATCCTCATCGTCGAAAGAATATTTAACCTCTTTGTGCTCTTTGAGAGTAAGCCTTTTGGGTGGGTCTTTGCTTTGGCATTTGTCATTTCTCTTTTCTGTTTTGACAAAAGTGGCCAATGACTCTCCTTTTGTAGACTTCTTGTCATTTTTCTTCTCCCCAAATTGAATTTTTTGGGTCGCGGACTTTTGACGAGCAATTTGTCTTTCAACATTGCTCGCCTTTGACACCAAGGCATCAAATGATTGGGGTTCAGCAGTGGCAACAAAAGTCGCAATATCTGGTATGAGGTTGTTGTAGCACATTTGCACGGCTGATTGCTCGGTAATTTTCTCCGGACATTGAAGATTGAGGCTCCTCCATCTCATTATGAAGTCATTAGCCCTCTCCCCTAGCTTTTGGGTAGTTTGAGCTAGGTCTATGATCGAGACCTTCTTCTTGAACTGACAAACTGTGCCAAAAATGCTTTTTGCATGTCGTCCCATGTCAGAATAGAACCTGGCGGCAGTTGTGTATACCAAGTGAAAGCTGACCCTTTTAGGGATTGGACAAATTGACGCACTAGAAGAGCATCTGACTGAGATGTCTCGCCACATGCTGAGTAAAAATGTGCCAAATGTTCATGGGGTGAGCTACTTATGCCATCAAATTTATCAAATATAGGCCGTTGATAACCCTTCGGGAATAATATGGCGTCATAGTGAGAAGGGAAAGGTTTTCGATACCCTTGAACAGGAGGTGCTATAGACAATTGGAACTCACGAATTCCTTCAACAATTAACACCTTTATGTCATTTGGGGAAATTGTGCTCGTAGAGCTTTCTGCTTTTTCCTCTTTTGTTTGTTGTTCTTGGGCGGTCGATTCATTTATTTTGCCCATGTCTTGCTCACCTATGATGTTTTTTCCTTTCAGCCGAGCGGATAGTAACGCTATTTTCGCGTCTTTTTCTGCCAACTTCTGCTGCATTTCCCTTCGCAGGTCTTGCATCATTTCTTGGATTAAAGGTAACTGGTCCTCAGTATTAGAAGTACCAGTCATCATGACTTGCATGCTTTCCACTTCCTCATGAAGTTTGGCCCCTTGGGATGATATACAATCATTCTCTTGAGTTTGAGATACAGGATCATCATAGAGAGGATTCCATTGCAAATAACCATCCAAGGTTGAGCTTAGATTGGATAACTTGGGCATAATCGTCCCAACCATGTTTCGGGATTTAGAATGAGTCAATGGACCCACGTAGGTCCTCGACTGATCTTGAGGTTTTGGGACTCCCCCTTGTGATACGGGAATTTGATCCCTTGAAACATCAGTTATCTTCACCTTTTTCACGCGTTTCCTTTGTGGATGAGGTATGTTCACCACCTTCTTTTTCATGACGATGGCTCTGCTTTTACCCTTAGGAGAACATGGGTAAACCTCTTGTAATGTGGATTCCACAACATGGGCTCTAAGGCTTGATGGAGGTTCGGCCCTTGGACCTCGACGTTCTTCACGAAGTCGTCCTTTTGACCTTCATCTCTAGCTTCGTTGGTGGAAGTCATCAGAACAGAATCTGTAGGATATAGGTTGACTGGAATTGATCCAATCATGATTTGGACAAATCGGGAAGTATTTGTTCTCTTGGGAGTTGGCACAGCCAGGGTGGTTAAGGTGTCCTTGCCCTCAGTCATTATTGGGCTTGTCCCAGAAAGCTGGGATAAGATTGCCTCAATAGACTCCTTTTTTGCTTCTTTCTTTCTTAAAGCACGCGCATCCCTCTTTCTTCCATTTCGGAGAGCGTTCTTGGACGGAGTTTTCTTCAATTGGGTCTTGAGGACCTTAGGAGTGACCTGAGGTCTGGCCCTCTGAATGGGCTTTGACACAGTGCACTTGATGAGGCTCTCACCAACAATGAAAGTCTTTTTGAACCCTTCTCGTTTGGTGCACGCATTCTTGGTAGTTTCAATTTTGTGGAAGAAAATCGTTACTTGTGGTGCCATCGTATCTGGTTTTGTTAACCTATGAAAATGTCTTCTCTTGTTTTTGTGCTCCTGCAACAGTTTTCTTCTTCTGTCGTGTTCTCCCTCCTCTCTTCCTCTTTAGTGCAGAATATTTATACTGAAAACTGAATAATCAGCTCCCCCAAAAATAGGAGCCACTAAACTCTCTTAAACGTTTTCATTGGTTTAGACCCCCACCTTTTTCCAAACTTCCCCCCCACCTATCCAATCCCACGTTCCAATATTTTTGTGATTTTTGTGATTTTTTTTATTCCAACAGATGTCCCCTCAAGCTTTGTGCGTGTGGCACTTTTACGCGTGCAAAGCTTGAGATGCCTTTAACTAGCATTATAAGCTAACATATGTATATATATATATATATATTTTACCTTTGATTTCAGGTGATGGATGCTTATGGAAATCTCCACAAGGAACATGCTTCCGATGAATATGGTAGGGCCATCGCCTTTGGCCCCCAGTACATGAGATCTTGTCCTCTGAATTCGATCAGGCTTATGGTACCTCCTGAAAGTCGGACAACATGGTTCACCACAGATCACGTGAGTAGTGGACATCTCAAACTCAACCCCCATGAAGAAGACCGAGTTATTCAAATTTCTCAAGCAAAGGGCCCATGTTTTCTAGCCCACTCTCTGATGAAAGTAAACAATGAGATTGAAGGAGATAAGCAGTGTCTTCATGGGGAAGCAATTTCAAATTTTTCGGTCGAGCTAACTTTCGATCCTTTGTACTGGAGCGGACGGAGTCTATTTTGAGTGACTTTGGTGATGTCCTTCGTCAAGCTGATATATATGGGGCTGTGGCCATTTCTCGGTGCTCCTATGATTTTTGCCCTAATGTTTGGAGAGCATTCTGCGAGTTATGGGGGCCTTCATCCAAACATTTCATCACGAGAACGGTGAAATGGGCATTTCCTTATACGACCTAAAAGTTATTGGCAGGTTACCAATTTTGGTTCTCCCCTATAATGAATTTATCCCTTTAAACAGAGAATTATGCCGTGAAGACTTGTATCCTTCAACCATTGGTGAACTTTTGAAAATCCATGCTCAACTATGTGTTTTCCATAAGAAAGGGCAAGTTTTCCACGATCAATGGATTGAGCATTTCTTTCGAGGGGAAGCCATATATGGTGCTGCGGGGAATAAAAATAACATAGTTCCCAAACATAAGGCCAAAGACCTCAAATTTCCCTTGAACATTTCACGTGAAGGGCGTTCAAATTCCCGTATCTCCTCTTGTAGTTCACTCTCTTTGAATTGAGGTAAAGAAGGGGGATTTTGGGTCTTGTGACTGAATCTAGCTTTTTAGAGACTAGACTGCCTACGTACCCCTTTTTTAGGGATCAAGTCAACCGTAGTTCTTTGCTTGGGCCGCCTTTTCAAGTTTTCAACCCACAAAGCCTAAATTTTTTTTTTTGGTGCTCTAATTTTTGCTTGGGCCGCCTTTTCGGGTTTTCAGCCCAACGAGCATTTTTTAATTTACCCTAACTTTTGCTTGAACAGCCCTTTTGGGTTTTCAGTCCAACGGGTTTTATTATTTTTTTTTGGTGAGCCCTTTCAGGTTTTCAGCCTAACAAGCTTTTTTTTAAAACATCAGGCATAAAACTTCTTGACGAATTTCCCGTTCACACAAGGATATATGCACTTGCCTTCGGAGTTTGACAACTCGTTGGCACCCTTGGAGAAAACCTTAGTAATGACGTAGGGCCTCTCCCACTTGGGTTCAAACTTTCCATGCATTTTCCTAGTAATGACGAAGGGTCTTCGGACAGTTAAAACCAAGTCTCCAATTGAGAAAGATCTAAACTTTACTTTTCTGTTGAATGCCCCTGCCACCTGAGGTTGAATATGAGCACCTGCCAAGATATCATACCCCCTTCATTTCTCACCTTTGTGGATGCGCTTAGATGCAACCTCATTTTTGTGTTGAAGCAAGCACATGGCCAAACATTTCCCACCCAATCACAAATCTGTTTCTCGTCCTGGTGTCAAGATTCGAGGCATGCCAGCCTTGAAAAATAAAAGGAAGAAGAAGAAGGTGCAAAAGAAGTTTCATATCCCTAAAGAGGATGAATATGAGCAACCCGCAAGGGTCCCTGTCACACTCATTGAATTCTTGCCAGTTGAGTTCTTCTCGAGTGAATCCGAGGTTGAGGAAGAAATTATCCAATGCAATATGGTTTCTGTGGGAGAATATGAGGTTGACACAGAGGTTGATGAGATTAACCTCCGCTCCGGTCGGAACATCCCATCTGCCAATAAACAACAAGAAAATGAGGAAGCTGATCCCTTTAAAACCGAGAAAAAGTCGAAGGCGAAAGAGATTAAGGTCTCCTTGTAAGAAAAAGCTGTTGCAAGGGAAGTTCCACCGTCCTCTTCAAAAGCAAAAGACCTTAAGCCCGACACTAGTAAAACAAAAGAGCCTTCACAATCACATGCACTTAAGTATGATATCTTGGCTCATCTTAAGCGCATCCCCGCTCCTTTAAGTGTTTATGACGCTTTACAAATGTCGAGAGAGCTTAGAGAAGCACTTGTAATGGCTTTAAAGAGCCCGGATATGTACAAATCATGTTTCAAATCAGTAGATGTCCACACAACTGAAACCTCGAAGTTTTGTGCATCGTGTCTGGCAGCAATTACCTTCGGTGAAGATGACTTCTTACTTGGATCCAAATTCCATAATCGACCTCTTTATGTCACTGGCGAAGTTGGAGGCACGATCATCAATCGAATCTTGTTAGATTGTGGTTCGGCTGTGAATCTTATCCCTTTAAAGACACTCCATGCTATAAGGATGAGTGCCTGACAATTATCTCCATCTATGCTGACTATTCAAGGGTTCAATCAACTTGGGCAAAAAGCCATGGGTTCTATCGCACTGCAAATGGAAATAAGGGAACTATATTCAGATGCCCTATTCCATGTGATCGATGCTGACACTTCATACAATGTTCTCCCAGGATGCCCATGGCTCCATACATATGGCGTAGTCCCTTCCACACTTCACCAGTGCTTCAAATACTCGATGGATAGGGAAGTCAAGAGCGTTTCAGCTGACATGGACCCGTTCAGGGGCAAAGAGGTAAATTACTTTGATGCGAAATTTTACAGTCCACCAGGTATCTCATTCACACAGCCATCAAAGGTTGATAAGGAGGAAAGAGTGACTGTTGAAACAGGAAAGGCACAAAAGGTAGAAGCACCCAAACCTTCAAACGTAATTCGAGTGAAGCTAAAACCTCGTGGTACGTCATTCTCAAAAGTGGAAGAAATCCCGACTGCAAAGGCTCCCAAGCCAAAGATAATTGTCAAGACTTCAAAAAAGGAGCCTAGTGAAAAGGAAACAAGCTCCTCGAAACAAACAATGGAGTCACTAATCACGGCAAGCTACATTCGTCCTCTTCGTAAGATCAATCAGTCTATCCCAGGGGACGATTTGGTCATTTCGACTACTTTTGGCAAAAACAAGGGCCTGGGTAAACGTATAGTTATTCACAAAAAAGAATCATTGCCAGGAACAACATTTACTCCATTAAAGATAAAACTTACAGGCCGTAAAACAAAGAAAAGCAATGCTGGCCTCACAGTTCAAAATGAGAGTGGTGTGCTCAAAGTGTTTCTTCAAAGGCCACAGCTGGAAGTTTCCGAGTCCGAGATACTCACTAATATGGAACAAGCTATGTTTAGAGAAGATGAGGTGAATATAAGGCCGCTTCGCGTCTCTGTGTTCAAACGCTTAGGGAGCAGATAGCCATCCCGCATCTCAGTCTTTCACCGCTTGGAAAACCCTTCGAATTCAAAACATAAAAAAAAAAGAAAAAAAAAGATGAGGGTGGCTGACGCCACTTTGTTGAAGTTGGAAGAAGAGCAAAACAAAGGGGACAAGGTCCATGTGTTGCAGAGGAAAAAAAGAGGAAAAAGACAAAAAAAGTCTGAAACCTCTTTGATGTGTTGCGGCAGTTTTTTTTTCTGGCTTTTTCTTTTTTTGTTTGCAAAGGCTGTGTACATATTGTGACTTCGTGTATTTTCTTCAAAGACTGAACAGTAAAAATGTTTGCTCTTAATTCGGACTGATCACAAGTATTCCAGATAAAGATGAGACTACAAGGTTTGACTTTACTTGGAAACAAACTCTATAAAGAGTTGGATAACTATCAGGCTGTTTTAATCGCCTGATGGACCAAAGTTTTTTTTTGGGGGCTCCATGCTCATGGGCTAACTATCAACAAACATCAAAAGCCCAAAATAGGATCATGGGCTGTCAGAGAATAATTATCCATTGTCTCTCAGAAGCCCATACAATTAATGGGTAACCCAAATAATTACCCATTAAATTTCCTAAGACCCAAATTTCCTATTATATGGTTAATGGATTAGTGAAAAAAAAATCCTTGTAGCCATATTTGGGTCCAAGTGCAAATGTCAACTTTAGAAAATTAGTGGGTTAATCAAAATTGCTCATTAATTTTCCGGGACATTGACAGAAAGAAAAAGTGGTACAAAACCATCCAAATTTTTCCCATGGGTCATCTACCCATGAAAATTCCAATGAGATTAAATTCAAATATCTCAAACACAAATTCTCAATTAATGGGCCACACTTACCCATTAATTTCAAAATTTTCCCATAGGTCACCTACCTATGAAAATCCCCAAATTATCTCAAAGATACAAATTCTAAATTATTGGGTCATACATACCCATTAATTTCCAATTTTTCCCATAGGTCATCTACCTATGAAAATCTTCAAATCGTCTCAAAGACACCAACTCTAAATTATTGGGCCACATTTACCCATTAATTTCTAAATTTTCGAACTACGTTGGTTTGATCCCTTTAAAAGGGTACGTAGGCAATCTAGAGTTTCAATCTAGATGCAACCATCTCAAACATATTTCCATATCGAATCCCTGGTTTATTCAGCTAAATTTACTCAAACACTCCTCAATCAAACTCATTCAAATTCTTCGTTTTGCGATGAGTCATTTATTCATCATGAATCTTTGAACTACGAGTGGCTTGATTCCCGCAAGGGATACGTAGGCATCCTGAGGTTGGACTTGGGAGCAACTGCAAAATCAAACACACACGTTCTGTTTCTTTATGATGGAATCAAAGGGTTTTCCCTTGAAGCAAGGGATTGTAATTAAGAGACTTGCGTCTCGAATGGGTCGAACCTAAAATAATAAAACCCCATTATTTAATTAGTGGTGGTGAAATTATATTAGGAAGATCACAATTTTCCTTCAACATAATTTTGGGCAAGCCCGGTGGGACCCATTTACCTTTTCATCTCCAATCATAAAGTGACTAATGTTTGTTTTATTTATTTGTGTTTTTCACAGGTTAACAAAACCAGATACGATGGCACCACAAGTAACGATTTTCTTCCACAAAATTGAAACTACCAAGAATGCGTGCACCAAACGAGCAGGGTTCAAAAACACTTTCATTGTTGGTGAGAGCCTCATCAAGTGCACTGTGCCAAAGCCCATTCAGAGGGCCAGACCTTAGGTCACTCCTAAGGTCGTCAAGACCCAATTGAAGAAAACTCCGTCCAAGAACGCTCTCCGAAATGGAAGAAAGAGGGTTGCGCGTGCTTTAAGAAAGAAAGAAGCAAAAAAGGAGTCTACTGAGGCAATCTTATCCCAGCTTTCTGGGACAAGCCCAATAATGACTGAGGGCAAGAACACCTTAACTACCTTGGCTGTGCCGACTCCCAAGAGAACAAATACTTCCCGATTTGTCCAAATCATGATTGGATCAATTCCAGTCAACCTATATCCTACAGATTCTGTTCTGATGACTTCCACCAACGAAGCTAGAGATGAAGGTCAAAAGGACGACTTCGTGAAGAACGTTGAGGTCCAAGGGGCTGAACCTCCATCAAGCCTTAGAGCCCATGTTGTGGAATCCACATTACAAGAGGTTTACCCATGTTCTCCTAAAGGGTAAAAGCAGAGCCATCGTCATGAAAAAGAAGTGGTGAACATACCTCATCCACAAAGGAAACGCGTGAAAAAGGTGAAGATAGCTGATGTTTCAAGGGATCAAATTCCCGTA